>NW_026868355.1:645059-762717 GCF_020745735.1 Hemiscyllium ocellatum
TTCTCAATCTACTCCACTTCTATTATAAAATCTCCCCATTCCCAATATCATCCGAGTGAAAATTATTTGGCCTGCCTCTGATACAACAATACCCTTTCCTTCGGGCACACATGCTGTTCATAATATTCTAAGTGTAGTTGACTTGTACCTTGCATCGTTTTAGTAAGACCTCCCTATATTAGCCTCCATTCCCTCTGTAAAAAAATGGCAGCATTTGATTTGCCTCTCTATTACTTGAAGACCCTGTAAGCTACTTTTTTTTCTGATTGATAAACAGAATCGCACAAACCTTTATGTTTCAGTCTAAAAACAAGTACTGTTAGCCTGACAGAAAGTCAAGCATTTTGTCAATGAGTGAGAAACAACATATCAATAAAAAGTAACTGGACTCTTAGAAACAAATTTTATAAAGAAAATTTGTTTTTGAGCCTGTTGGATTTTATTTGTTGGTGTGAAATTAAATGACAGAATAGATAAGGGTGTGGTGGGGGTGGGTGTTGGTACGGTGGATATGGTTTATTTCAGAAGCCTTTGTGTGAGTTTCAATAAGGGCTAAAAAAAACTTGGTTGAGAATAGGGCCCTTAAAGGTCAATAAGGTCGCTATGTGTGGAACTAGAGGAGATGGGTGAGATCATAAACAAAAAAAAAGTCTTGTCAGTATTTACTCTGGAGAAAGACATGGAAACTCGGGAACGTTGGGAAATAAATTGCCATGTCTTGGAAAAAATCCTCAACAGAGAAGAGAAAGTGGTGGAATATTAAAACAAGTCAAGATCGATCATCCTCAGGAGCTCATTAGGTCGATCGGAGAATATTATGGGAAGCTTGGGAAGAGATTGCAGTGTCCCTTACAGAGATATTTATATATCAACAGCCACAGTAGGCGTTGGAAGACTGGAGATTGGCGAATGCTGTTCCAGCACTTCAGGGTTGCAGGGAAAGCCAGGAAATTACAGCCCCTTGAGCCCATTGATGGGGAAGTTGTTGGAGGAGATTTAGAGAAAGGAGCTACGTTTTTACTTGGAAAGGCAAGGACTGATTTAGATGGTCAGCATGGCTTTATGAGTGGAAAACCGTGTTTTTACAAACTGGATTGACTCTTCGTGGAGGTGGCCAAGAGATAGGTAAGGACAGAGCAGTCAGCGCTGTCCAAATGGACGTCAGCAAAGCATTGACAAGGTTCCAAGGGTTATTGAACATCTAGTTAAGAGGAAAAACGACGCTTACATAAGGATCATTAGACCTCTATAGGGTCATATGGGGTGGCACGATGCCTCAGTGGTTAGCACGGCTGCCTTACAGCACTGGGGAACCGATTTCGATTCCAGTCCTGGGCGACAGTCTGTGTGGAGTTTACACGTTCTCCCCATGTCTGCGTGGGGTCCTCAGGTGCTCCAGTTTCCACCCACCGTGCAAAGATGTGCAGATTAGGTGAATGGGTTTTGGGGGATGTCCTTCAGGGGTCCGTACGGAGTTGCTGGGCCAAATGGCCTATTTCCACACTCTGGGGACTCACTGAAGGTAGCCAGGAAGGAACTGAAGAATGGAGTTAGAACAGCTAGAATGGGACATGAAAAAACTTTGTTGGAAAGGTTTATGGAAAACTATAAGGCAATCTCCATTTATGTGAGGAACAAGAGGATGATCAGCGTGAGGGTAGGGCCGGTCAGGGATAGTGGAGGGTACATGTGCGTGGAGTCACAGGAGGTAGAGGGGTCCTTAATGAATACTATGCTTCAGTATTCACTACTGAGAAGGACCTTGTCATTTGTGAGGACAGCGTGAAAAGGACTGATATATGTGAACAGGTTGTGTTAAGAAGGAGGATGTGCTGAGAATTGTGTAAAACATAAAGATAGATACGTCTGTTGGACCAGACGAGATATGCCCAAAGTTACTACAGGAAGCGAGGGAAGGGATTGCTGCGCCTTTGGCAATGACCTTTGCACCCTCACAGACCACCGGAGTCGCACCAGATGATTGGATGATGGCAAATGTCACTCCCTTTTTCAAGAAAGGGAATAGGGATAATCCTGGGAATTACAGACCTCACTTTCTATGTCTGTGGTATGCAAATTATTGGAGAGGACTCTGAGAGCGCGGATTTATACCTCCGTAGAAAAGCATAGTTTGATTAGAGATAATCAGCAGGGCTTTATAAGGGACAGGTCAAGCCTCACGAATCTTATTGAATCCTTAGAGAATGTGACAAAACACCTTTATGGCTCATTCAGAAAAGAAACAGAGGCATGGGATACAGGAAACCTGTCTGTCTGGATATGGAATTCCTGGCTCATAGAAGACAGAGGGTGATGATAGATGGGAAGCATTCAGTATGGAGCTCGGTGACCAGTGGTGTTCCGCAGGGATCGATTGCAGGAACTCTGCTCTTTGTGATTTTTTTATAACTACTTGGATGTAGTTGTGGAAGAATGGGTTGGTAATTTTGCCAATGACATGGAGGTTGCTGGAGTGGTGGATAGTGTAGAGGTCTGTTGTTGGTTGCAGCAGGATATTGTCAGGATGCGGAGCTGGGCTGAGAAGTGGCAGATGGAGTTTAATCGGGAAAGTGTGAAATGATTCATTTTGGAAGGTCGAACTTGAATGCAGAATACATGGTTAAAGGCAGAATACTTGGTCGTGTTGTGGAACAGAGAGATCTTGGATTCCACGTCCATCGATCCCTCAAAGTTGCCACCCAAGCTGATAGGTTTGTTTAGAAGGAATATGTTGTGCTGCCTTTCAATTGCTGGGGGATTGGGTTTTCAAGCCGTGAGGTTATGCTGCAGCTCTATAGAGCCATGGTTAGAACACACTTGGAATATTGTGTTCAGTTCTGATCCCCTCATTACAGGGAGGCAGCTTTAGGTAGGGTAAATTGGAGATTTACTCGAATGCTGTCTGTGCTGGAGAGCATGTCTTATGATGAAAGGTTCAGGGAGGTAAGCCTTTTGTCATTGAAGTGAAGAAGGGTGATGGGCGACTTGGTAGAGGTGAACAAGATGATGTGAGACATAGATAGAGTGAATAGTGAGAGACTTCGTTGTACCATGGCATAGATGGCTGTTGTCAGTGGGCATAAATAATTTTAAGGTGATTGGTGGATGGGTAAGGAGAAATTTCAGAGATAGGTTCTTTACACAAAGAGTGTTGCGTCGTTGGAATGCACTGGCAGCGGTGGTAGGAGAGACAGATACATGAGGAATATTTAATGGACTCTTGGATAGGCACATGGATGTCAGTAAAATTAAGGGTATGTAGGTTAATTTGATCTCACAGACAGATAAAAGGTTGGCATGGCATCATGGCCGAAGGGTCTTGTACTGTACTGTTCTGTGTTCTATGTTCCATGTGGTAAACTGGGTAATAAGCCTAGATAATTGTAAAAGAATATGGCATTCAGGAGGAGCGAGGGAACTGGATAAAAAATTGGCTTGATGGTAGGAAACAGAGGGTGTTGGGAGACATGTTGTTTTTCTGTCTGGAGACATGTGACCAGCGGTGTAGTGGGTCCCAATATTGGTTTCCTGGTAAGTAAGTTTTTTGGGTGACATAAAATTGGTGGTAAATTGGATAGTGAAGAAGGTTATCTATGAAACAACAGGATGGACAGTACTGCTGGGATAGTGGGCTGAAGAATAGCAGATGGGGTTTAATTAGATAAATGTGAAGTGTTCCATTTTGGTGAAACAGACCAGGGTGGGACTTGTGCAGTTAATGTTCGGGCCCTGGGTAGTGTTGTCAGTCAGTGACCCAGTGATGCAGGTACACAATTCCTTGCGAGTGGCGACACTGGTAGACAGGCTGGTGAAGCAGCTGTTTGTGATGGTTACCTTCATAGGGCAAAGCATTGAGAGTAGGAGTTGGGATGTCATGTTGTGGCTGTACAAGACATTGGTACGGCCTCCATAAAAGCATTGTTGATCAGTTGTTCAATTAGCTCCTTTAGGGAAGGACATCTGACATTCCAACCTGGTCTGGCCTACGTGTGAATCCAGATCCACAGCAATAAGGCTGACCCTAATCTGCCCTCTGGGTAATTAGCAGTGGGACAAAGAATGCTGTCCAATCAGTTTCACCCTCATCCCATGAATGAATAAATAAAGATGCATATGTCTCTTCCTACCTCTGCAAACCCCTCCAGCTGCAGCAATCTGTACTTGGCTTTGTAACACTGTTCAGGCCCGGATCACTCTCTGTAACACTCTCACCACCTCCAGCACCTTCACCTTTCCCTGTTCCTATTGTGTCATTAAACCCTGACAAAGATTCCTCTTCCCACTGTCCTCCCCCTTGCTAGCAGACGCTTTGCAATCCCTTTAACACTGACTGCTTAAACTCTCTCTCATTTCAGGATTTTAAGTACTTTGTGGTAATCGTCTAAGCCTCATAATATGATATGATCCATTTTGTCCTGAGTGAGGGATGGGTAGGAATTCCTTGTTGAGGTTTCGTCTGCTTCAATGGAATGTCCTTTTGTTGAGTGCTTTACACTGTTCATTCAAATGTTTTCCACTGTTCATTTACAGACACATGTTTAGCCTGTTACCTTGGTCAGTTCTCCTCTCAAACTCATGTAATTGACTGTTTTAGTTTCTAGATGTAGCTTATCCTTTCTGTGATTCACTTTAAAATTTTATATTACTTTAAACTACACTTTACACATTTTCCCAGAAGATCTCCCCAGGTGACATTACTCACTAAGTTTCATGACACAACGGTGGCTCTGAGGTAGTTACGTCCCTTGCCAGTTGCACAATATGTTATTCAAAAAATCCACTGAAAAAAAATCTACAATCTCCTATTTGAATATCACTCTTGTCGGTGTGATTGTCAAGATTATATGAACATTGAAGTTTCACTAAATTATCACAGTCTTGATTAAAAATTTCGATGAGTTCCTCTTTAATGCAATGATGAGCAATGAAATGTTATCAAGTGGCCTAAAACTGTTTTGGTGCTTGTGTCCTTGGCAAGTAGTAGCCAGAATTTACATTCAGACTGACTCGACTTCATGGTCTGAGACCAAATGCTTTCTCTGTAATGCCTTTGTTACCCATTATTGTTAGCGTTACCCATTTTGCCTGAGTTTCTGCAAGGTTGTGAACCATTGAATATTTATGTCCACCTTTTGTTCACCCTGAAACCATGTCTCCCTGGTGTCTAAATCTTTTTTATGTCTGTGGCACAAATCAGCCCACCTTGCTGCAGAGAGTTTTTCCATTCCAAAAAAAAAACATAATTTACTCTTTCCTACAATTTCCTGTCACAAATCGATTCGCTGATGTACAGTTTTCATTAAAATTTGTCCCTTCCTGTTCCTATCTTCTTGTCTTCAGACACATCCCCATGCTGTTCACATGCGTCATCTTTTCTATTTGGATTTGGAAAGCTCCTTTCATCTGAACCCTCTGTCAGTTTCAAGCCCTGTCCATAAACCTACCGCCATGATTGGCCAGGATACTGTTCCCAGCTCAGTTCCGGTGGGACCCCATCTTAATGGATTTTATTTTGAAATCAGGTATGGGATGTGGGTGTCTCTGGCTGACCAGCTTTCTTGCCCAGCCCTAGCTGCCCTTACGCTGAGTAACTTGCTCGGCCATTTCAGAGGGTAATTGAGAGGCAATCACTTTGCTGTGACTATGTCGTGCAGACCACGTGAGAATGGGCAGATGTCCTTCTCTGAATGACAAGTGTTTGGATTTATTGTACATCAGTAATGGTATTTCTAGATTGTCAATTACTATTTTGAACATAATTTATTTCAAATTCCACCATTTCAGACGATGTGGTTCAAACCTGCCTCTCCAGAACATTAGCTGAGGTTTGGGATACATTCTCTAGCAACAATATCACTCGGACATTACTTTGTCTGCTCACAGGCTGTTTATCCCTGAACACTGATACCAATGTATCATGAAGCTAAACCTGTTTTTCCTTCATGATTGATCCTGATTTCTTCCTGCACTCTGATGATATCACTCAGTCTCTCTCCATGTGGTATGCCTCACTGTGTGGGTCTAATTGCTGCTCCTGTCAGCGTCTCTCACTCTTGTAGCTACTCCAGATCCTGAGCCAACAGAATTCTCCACTCCAGAGAGACGCACAGGCCAGGGATGGAGACTGGGATTTTCCAGATCTCTGTGGGACACGGTACTATTCTCCATGTGTGACCCTCACTTCATCAGTCTAAGTTCCCATTCTGTCTATTTCTCTGTCTCCTGTAGGTACTCAGGAATTTCCTGACTCAATAGATTCCCAGCCGTTGGGTGTCTTATCCATCACCACATTGAAGATGGTTGGTCAGCCAGAGAGGCAAAGGGCAGAGAGATCTGGAGCCTTCAATAAATCCTGCAGTGAGGTAAGATCACTCACCATGCACAGAGCAGAGAGCAGAGAGCAGCGAGAGGGCTCCAAACATCAGCTAACAGTGCTGGAGGCGAAGCAGTGTACAGACACACACCAGGTTCAATCACCACGTCTACTGTAAGTTTTGTTGTTCTGAGACAGTATCGGGAGTGTCACAGTTATCAATCCAGGCCTGTGCTGTCTTAGTGAGCACCAGCATAACAGAGGGGAAAGCAGACTTCCCATGAGTGAGTGGTAATGCTGCCTCGGATCTTTATGTTCTGTGTTCCCCCTCCAACACTGTACATATACCATGTCTCGTGGACCAGTGTCTTCAATAATTTGTAACTCCTATAACAGTTCCTGTCCCTGTAACCTCCATTTCCCTATGGTCCCTCCCCATATTTGAAATGTACTGTATTTCAAACTATTATCCCTATCTCTCTAACTTTCTTCAGTGTCTACATCATGCTTTTTCTCTATAGTCTCCTCCTCCAATAACTAGAGACAGAGGCATGCAGCATGGAAACGGTTCCATCCATCCAACTAGTCCATGCTGATCACTGTTCATGAGCGAGTCGCATTTGCAAGTGTTTGGTCCACATCCATCAAACCTTCTCTTCTCCATGTATCTGCCAAAATGTCTTTTCCATGTTGGAATTTTACTTTTCTCTACCCCTTCCCCAGACACTCATTCCATACGTGCACCATCCTTTGTGTGGAAATGTTCTCCTCTGGTCGCTTTTAAGTATTTCCCCTCTCACCTCATATTTCTGCCCTCTAGTTATGGCTTCCCCTAACCTGAAGTACAGACCTTCACAATTCGCCCGACGTATACTCCTCATGGTTTTATAAACATTTATAAGGTCACCCCTCAGCCACCTCCGCCCAAGGGAAATACAAAGGACCATGATACAAATATCTCTGCCACGGTCCCCGCTGTGACTTTGCCACATTGTTGTGGGATACACGTGTTCAGCACTTGGGCGTTCTCTACCTTTATGTTCTAAGATCTCCAGCACCACCTCTTCTGTAATGGGGACTCTTTACAAACCATCACTGTTTCTTTCCCTTTGTTTCCTAGTCTTTGTCCACAGTATGTTCTGACACGGAGTATTCATTTCAGGTCGTGCCCATCTCCTGTGGTTCTAAGTATGGATGGCCTTCTTGATCTTTGAGGGCCCCTATTGTCTCTCTAGTTGCTTTTTTGTACTTGTATGCTGTAGAATCTCTTTGCATTCTACTTAACCTCATCTGCCAAAGCTATCTCATCGCCCTGTTTTGCTTTCCAGCTTCTCCAACCTCTCTGTTTCTGTCAAACCCTCCAGTGTCAGTAACATCTCTGTCAACCTTTGCTCCTTTTACAGTTTCGGAAATGCAGGAGGATCAGAATTCTACACAATACTCCAACTGGAGACACAGCAATGTCTTGTACAGCCGTATCATGATGTACCAACTCAGGTACTCAATGCTCTGACCCATGAGGGCAAGTGTGCCTAATCCCCGCCCTGTCTACCAGTGACGCCACTTCCACGGAACAATGTAACTGCACCCCTTGGTCTCTCTCCGTTCGACAACACTGCCTAGAGCACTGCCATTAACTGTGTTAGTCCTCCCTGGTTCATCTTAACAAAATCCTACACCTGAATTCAACTCCCATCTTTCATTTCTTGACCCACTGGCTCAGTTGATTAAGATCACCTTTGATAACTGTATTCACTGCCAACTATAACAAGTATTTTACTATCCACAAACTTGCAAACAATAATTCAGATATTCTCGTTTATGTCAATAATGTACGTGTGTGGGCCCTGCACTGATCCTTACGACACACCGCTGCTCAGACGCCCCCAGTCTGCACAACAACCCTCTCCCACCATCCTCTGTCTCCTAATGTTAAGCCAATTTTGTGTCCGTTTGTCTCGCTCTCCCTGATCACATGTAATCTAAACTTACTAACCAATGCACCACGATAAATTCTGTCAAAGGCCTTGCTGAAGTCAGTATAGACAATGTGTACTACTCTGCCTTCATCCATCTCCTTGGTCACCTCTTCAACAAACTCTATCAAGTTTGAGAGACACTCCTCTGTACGCACAAAGCTGTGCTGACTATCCCTAATCAATCGTTGCCTTTCCAAATGTAACTCCTGTACCGCGGAATTGCTTCCAACAACATTGGCACCACTGACATCAAGCTAATTGGTGTTTATGTCCGTGGCTTTCCCTCGCAGCCTTTCCTAAATCCTGGCACAACATTAGCCACCCTCCCGCTCCCAGCTCACCACCCGTGGTTTTCAGTGATAGAAATATCTTTGTAAGTTTCTTCCCTACCTTACCCCAATGTCCTGGGATCTACTTGATTAGTTCCCAGGGAGTTGTTTAATTTTAATGCGTTTTAAAACATTCAGCACCACCTGTTCTCCAATGTGGTCTCTTTGAATACATCACTGTTTATTTCCCTGCTTCCCCAGTGTTTTTTCCATAGTAAGTTCTGACTTTAAATTTTTGTTTCAGATCGCACCCATTTCCTGTGGGTTTACACATGGATGGCGTCACTGATCTTTAAGGGGTCACATTCTGTCTCGAGTTAATCTTCTGTTGTTAAAAACTTGTAGAATCTCTTTGGATTTTCCCGAACCTTATCTCCCAAAGCTCTGTCAGTTCCCCTTGGGCCCTCATGATTTCCCTCTGAAGAATATTTCTATACCCACAATATTCTTCAAGGGATTGACATAATCCAGCTGGCTGTATATGACATGAGCCCCCTTTTGTCTTGACCAGAACCTCAATATTCCCAGTCATCCAATTGTTCCCACTTGTGTCAGCATTGTCCTTCACACTAACAGGAATATGCTGTCCCTGAAATCTTAATTGATCTCTTGCCCGACGTCCCTTTACTTCCAAATAGCCTCCATGAATCAACTTTTGGACTGTCTTGCCAATACCTTCTGGACGGGGGCAAGGCCATTTTTGCTCTTTAACTTGTGGACCAGGCCTGTCCTTTTCCATCGTTATTTTCAAACTAATAGAATTGTGGTGACTTTGCCAAAGTGCTCCCCCATAAACACTTCAGCCCTTTTCTCTCCCTTGTTTCCCGAAGGGAGGTCAGGTTTCATCCTTTTCTCCAGTCGGAACAGTTACATACTGACTGAGACAGTTTTCTTGAACACACTGAACAAATCCCTCTCATCCAAGCTGTGAACATTATGGCAGTTCCAGTCTAGGTTGAGAAAGTTAAAATCCCGGACCATTACAACCCTATCATTCTTACAGATATCTGAGATCTCCGACGTATTTGCTGCTCAATTTCCCGCTGACTACTGCGGGCCTGTAGTACAGTCATATCAAACTGACCATTCAACCGTATTCTCAGTTCTACTAATACAGCTTCACTGGGCGATCCCCAGGAATATCCTCTCTCAGTGCTGCAGTGTTGTTTTCACTGATCAAAAACTCCACTCCCCCTCCTCTCTTGCCTCACCTTCTATCCTTCCTGTTGAATCTGTCCTCTGGAACAATGATCTGCGAGTCCTGTCCCTCCCTCAGCTGTATTTCTGTAATTGCCGTGATTTCCCAGTCCCATGTTCCCATCCATGCCATGTGTTCATCTGCCTTACCTGTCAGGCATTTTACATCAAAGTAAATGCGGTTTAATTGATGAGTATTCCCTCATTGCCTGCTGTGCTCTTGCTTGTTTATCAATTGAAATTGCTCTGTTGAAATTCTGTTCCAGCCTCAACCTTCAGACTGTAGCCTGAGACCATCCCCCTTACTGTGGACAACACCCTCACCTTTCATGTCATCTGCAAACCTACTAATGATACCTTCTGCTTTCACTTCCGAGTGATTAATGCCCATAATGAACAGCAATGGCTTCTGCACAGATCCCTTTGTTACACCCGCTGGGCAAAGGCTTTCAATCACAAAACTAACCCTCCAACAATTTTGGATCAAATTTGCCAACTTGCCTTTGATGCCATGGTCTCTTCCCTTCTGGACCAGCCTTCAGCGTGGGACCTTGTCAAAGGCCTGAATGAATTCCATGTAAATCATAACATCTGTACGGCCCTCATCAATATCTTCAATCGTGATTTCAAAGAAATCTCAGCTGATTTCATCAGACATTATCTTACTCTTACAAATCCATGCAGACTATCACTTATCGATCCCTGCCTTTCCAGTTATTGATCCATCCTGTCCCTCAGAATTGTTCCCAATTCCTGCCCGCCCCCCCCCCCCCCCGCACGGCTGTCAGACTATCTGCTCTGTAATTACCTGGCCTATCCCTGCTGCCTTTCTTGAACAAAGGAACCACATAAGCGATCCTCCAGTCATCCGGAACTTCAGCTGTGGCCACTAAAGTATTAAATATATCCACCAGGGCCCCAGCAATCTCCTCCCTTACCTCCCATAGCAGCCTGGGATACATTTCATTGAGCACTGGCGATTTGTCCATCTTTATGCCTGTGAAAATATTTAATACCTCCTTCTTATTGATCTTAACATGTTCTGGAAACTTACCATCCCTACTGAAATCTCTGGCCACAATGCCTTTCTCCTGTGTGCATACCAATGGGAAGTATTCATTTGAAGAGTCACCTACTTCCTCTGGCTCCATGCACAGATTGTCCCTTTGGTTTCTCACAGGCCTCCCTCTTTCGCTGGGAATCCACTTACTCTCACGATGCTCATAAAATACCTGTGGTTTTCCCGCAATCGTATCTGCCAAATATATTTCATGATAATTGTTTGTCCCTCATTTTCCACAAACCCACTCGCACTCTCTATGCTTGTGAAGGGCTTCACCTGATTTTATTACACTGTATTTTCTTTATCAAACTCACGATATCACTTGATCAGTATTTGTTGGATTTGATGCCTTTACTACTCATTTTTCAAGGAGCACACTGGCCCTGCATTCTCACTGCATCACTTTAAAATATTCCACTTTCCTAATATGGACCCAACTGTAGATAGTCCTCCTAGTATATGTTTGCCAGATCCTCTCTAATGATCGCAACGCTGATAGGAGACTCAGGTGTGCGGGGTACAGACAGGAGGCTGTGTGGCCACAGAAGGGACCCCAGGATGGCTTGCTGTCTCCTGGGTGCCAGGTCAAGGATGTCTCTGAGTGGTTACTGAACATTCTGAAGGGGAGGGTGAACAGCAAGAGGTCATTGTACATGTCAATCCACATGACGGGGTAAACAAAGGGATGGAGTCCTGAGAAACGAGTACAGGGATTTGGTGAGAAGTTAAAAAAAGCAGGATATTGACATTAATGATCTCCAGATTATTCCCATTGCCACGTGCCAGTTACGATAGAAATAGAAAGAGAGGCCAGATGGATGTGTGGCTTGAGGAGCTGGTGTAGCGGGCAGGATTTTCAGCCTTGTATCATTGGCGTCTCTTCTGGGGTAGAGATGACCTGTACAAAGGGAGGGTTTGCAATTGAATCAGAGGGGCACCAGTGTTCCAGGGAGGAGATTTCCTTGTGTTACCCAGGAGGATTTCAATTATTTTAGCAGGGAGTTGTGACTCTAAGTAAGAGAGGGAGCATCGGAAAGTCAGAGGAAATTCATCAGCCATCAAGATCAAGTTACCTATTCAGGATATCCGGGAGCACAGAGAAGGGAGAGCAAAGATTTTTGGTTTAAAAGGCATTTACTTCAACACACGAGGCTTGACTGGTCTGGCAGACGAGCTCAGAGCATGGATTGGCTCTGGGGACTGGGATATTACAGCCATAACAGAAGCCTGGTTGAGAGAAGGGCAGGACTGGCAGCTCAGTGTTCCAGGATACAGAAGCTACAGGTGTGACAGAAAGACAAGTAAGTGAGGATGGGGAGTTGTCATTTTGATTAGGAAGGGCATAACAACAGTGCTTCGGGACAATACTGTCAAGCAGTTATCAAATGAGTCCATATATTTAAAAGTTAGAAACAAATAGGGGATGATCAATCTGCTGGGATCATGTTCTAGACCCTCAAATAGCCAGCGGGTATGAGAGGAGCAAATGTGTAGTGAGATTGCAGGTACCTATAAAAATAATAAAGTAGTATTGGTTGGAGATTTTAACTTCCCTGGATTGACTGGGTCACCCAGTGTGTAAAAGGCCCATAATTTGTCAAAAATGTCTTTCCCAACCAAGACGTAGAGGGCTCTACTCTACTCAGGCGGATGCAACACTGGACCTCCCCTCAGGAACCGAGGTCAGGCAAGTGACTTAAGTATCATTCGGAGAGCACATTGCGTCCAGTGACCACAACTGCCTTTGTTTTAACATACTAATGGAAAAGATCAGACAGGTTGACAGATTTAGGTCTTAAACTGGAACTGGGTCAATTTTGAGGCCATTCAGCAGGATCGAGCAAGGGTTGATTGGGTGATTGTAAAAACCATACAACGCCAGGTTATAGTTCAGATGGTTTACAGAGGAATCTCGATTATCTGAACGTGATGGGCGGGCGATATTTTGTTCGGATAATTGATTATTCAATTAATCGATTCAATGCCTTTCCTCTGAGACTCGGAGTTTTCAGTCCAGTCTGCTCCCTGTTTAGGTGACTAGGCAACAGCAAGCCATGAGCGAGCCCCCACGCCCTGCCAGACCCCAAAACAAACCCGCTCGCCTCCAAACACATCCAACACCGCCCTCACCTGCCCCTTAAAGTCGCTCACCCAACTGCCCAAACCCACCCAACAGTGACCCCTGCCCCCAAAATCTTCCGACACCACCCTCCACCCGCCGCCTGCCCCCACTTCTTAAACACCTTCATCACCCTCAGCCTGTCCACAAACCCGTCCAACACCGCACCCTGCCCACCACACCCACCATCCAATCCATGTCCACGCCCGTGTCCCAGGCCCCCTGCCCCCGTTCATCCCCTCCCCCGTCTGGGCAGCTGGAGTGGACACCAACAGTAAGATATCTACTGCCTTTGGTGGGGTAAGTGTCCAAATAGCACACACGCACATGCACACACACACTCAGACAGCCACACACAACTTTTTACTGCAACATTTCTGACCTGTACAGGACACTGTTCTAGAGAATATATGGGGAAGTGGGGTTTAGGATTCACCCCTATATATAACTCCAGGGGAATTGTGTGGAGAGGGAGAGAGAGTGGGAGGTTATTCATTTGGAGATGGTATCTGTGCTCGATGTCCAGGACTGTTTTCGGCAGCATTTCGGTCAGCTGAGTTCGGTTTTAAACAGTGTAACCAAAAATAACAATCAAGGTTTAAACAGCTCTTTGTTGTAATGTTTCTATCGGGACCTCGAGATCTCCTTTGGATTATCAGATATTAGGTTAATTGATATTTGGATAATCGAAGTCCCTCGGTATTTGAAAGCGCTAGATTTGGAAGCACTAGTGGTCACTCTAAAAGATGAAAGATTTAATCTAAGCTTGTTTAATATTTCATTCCATGACACTGCCATTCTGTTGCTATAAATTCGGTGCCTAAGGATTGTTCTCCACATCCACCTGATGAAGAAGCAGTGCTTCGAAAGCTAGTGCTTGCAAATAACCCTGATGGACTATAACCTGGTATTGTGTGATTATTAACTTTGTCCACCCCATTCCAACACCGGCATGTCCAAATCATAACTAAAACCGATTGGGTCAGTCTGTTTGACTGAAAAGGAATGACTGGCAAATGGGAGGCTTTTAAAAGTGTGATCTCAAGAATCCAGTATGTCCCTGTTAGGGTGAAGGGAAAAGCTAACTGGTTTAGGAATCCCTGGCCAATGAGAGGTGTCGTCACTCTGTTCAGGAAAAACAGGAAGGCACACATTGTCTTTTATGTTTCCGTATCTATGTAACATCTCACAGTCCTAAAGACACGGTCAATCTGGGGAGACCCAAAAGGCCTCTCAGATCCCTGCAGAACTCCCAACCTGCAGAACCAACCCCAAATCATGGGACTTTCAGTTCCTATAAGACTCATTATCTGTGTAACATCTTCCCATCACTAGCACCCCAATATTAATGTCATCTCCTCCAGCCTCTCCATCCACTACTCATCTCCTAAACCTTCTCCAGCACTTACACCTCTATCTGTGTAAACGTCACCCTCCCCAACAACCCTTCCCACTTTTACCATTCTGGAGGAGGTTACTAATGCTCCCTTATCTGTGAACCTGTCTCCAACCAAAATTACTGCCCTCTGGAAAATCTGTCAGACTCGACACCCTCCGTATCTAACGAATTTGCAGAACCTAAACCTTCCTGTGTCTATAAACATCATCCATGACTACCATCCATATATCTGTTTGGTCCTCCAGTCGACACAACCCACTTTGTCTCTAAACGTCTCCATTAACCTAAAACACTCCTGTCTGTGTAAACCACTCCATCCTACCAACATCCTTACCTGTGTAAACTGTTCCATCCCTCCCAAACGCGCCATCTCCATGAACTGCTGTGGGCCCTACATCTCTCCACATTTCTGGAACACACCGTGGCTCTATGGTCCTCCCTCTCTGTGAAACACCTCTTGTCCCCACCACCCTCCCAGTCTGGGTCATCTGCTCCAGATCAGATCATTGGTGTTTCTGTTACCTCTGGCACTCCGACCAAACCTTCCCAGTTGTATCTACCATTCAGATCCCATCCTCTCAAGCCTCCCGAAACACCTTCCTGCCATTGTGACCCTCCCTATTTAGAACACAGAACAGTACAGCACAGCTCAAGCCCTTCGGCCCTTGATAATGTGCTGATCTTTTATCATACTCTAAGATCAAACCAACTTGCAGACAACTCAAATGAGAAAAGAACAAAGAAATTTCCAGCACAGGAACAGGCCCTCCACGCCTGTGCCTATGTAGATCCTCTGCCTAAACCTGCCGCCCATTTTCTAAGGATCTGTATGCTTTTGCTCCCTGCCCATTCATGAATCTTAAAGGACCTCATTGTTCCCGCCTCTATCACCTCCGCTGGCCACATGTTCCAGTCCCCTACCACCCTCAGCATAAAGACCGTTCCACATTTATCTGCCCTAAACCTTTCCCCTCTCACTTTGAGTTTGTGACCCCAGTAACTGCGTTCCACACTCTGGGGAAAAACGCTTCTTGCTATCCACCATGTCTACACATCTCATGAATTTGTAGACATCAATCAGGTCCTCAGTCAACCTTTGTCTTTGTAATAAAATTATTCCGAATCTATTCAACCTCTCTTTATAGCTAGTCCCTTCCATACCAGACAATATCTGGGTGAACTTCCTCTTCACCCTCTCCAAAGCAAGTACATCCTTTTGGTAATGTGGTGATCAGAACTGTATGTATCATTCCAAATGTGGCCAAACCAAAATCAAATACAACTGTAACATGACCTGCCAACTCTTTTACTCTATAGCCCGTCCAATTAAGGAAAGCATGCCATATGCTGCCTTAATCACTTTACTGACCTGCGTTGCCAACTTCAAGGAACAATGGACCTGAAAACCCATATCTCTATGTACGTCAATATTCCCCAGGACTTTTCCATTTAGCTTGCTATTGAATTGAGTATTCTGAAATGCATCACCTCGCATTTGCCTGGAGTGAACTCCCCATCTGCCATTTCTCTGCCCATCTCTCCAATCGATCTATACACTGCTGTATTCTCTGACTGTCCCCATCACTATCTACTGCTCCACCAATCTTCGTGTCATCTGCAAACTTGCTAATCAGGCAATTGATACCTTCCTCCAAATCATTTATGTATATCACAAACAACAGGGTACCCAGCACGGAACCTCGTGGAACACCACAGGTCACAGGTCTCCATTTTGAGAAATTCATTTTACTATAATCCATCTGCGTTTCCAAGAAATAATTAAATGTCCCTAATGTAACTCTCTCTACCACCAACGCTGGCGTTGCATTCCACACAACCACCACTCTCTGTGTAACGTACCTACCTCTGACATCTCCCATAAACCTTCCTCCAAGTACCTTAAAATCATGCCCCACCATTATAGCCATTTTCACAATAGGAACATTCTCGGGCCACCCACTCTGTGTATGCCACTCATCAGCTCGTACACATCTATCAAGTCAGGTCTCATCCTTTTCAATTCCAATGAGCGAAGCTCTGGCTTCCCCAACATTTCTTCATTAGACCTGCCCTCCAATCCAGAAATCATCCTGATAAATCTTTTCTGCACCCTCTCCACATTTTCCTATAATGTGTTGACCAGAACATAACACAATATTCCAAACGTGGACTAACCAGGGCTGTATTGAGCTGCAGCACAACCTCAATGGTCGTCAAGTCAATCCCCCTGCTAATGAAAGCTAACACATTACACGCCTTCTTCCCACCCTATCAACTTGGCTGACACCTTTGAAGGATCTATGAACGTGGACCCCAAGATTCTTCTGTTACTCCACACTATCAAGAATCCTGCCTTTAACTCAGTAGACGTTTTCAGCAGAATCCTTCAATCTTAAACCCTCCCTATTTTAGTACCTCCCCCCAGTTCCCACAGAACTCATAAACTGTGAAACGTCTCCCAGTCCCTACAATCCTTTTTAGGTCTGTAACCTCCTTTATTTGCGTGAGTACTGAAAGTTACCGAAGCCAATTTTAGTCACTTCAATATTACTAATAACTGCAAAATCCTCCTGTCCTGATATGCCTCCCTAACTCTGTAAACACCACCATCCTCTAGTGCCCTTCTGGGGAATACTGCATAGGAAGGAAGAGTTGTCGAGTCTGGGCCATGTTACGGAGGTAGGAACGGCTGCAGTAAATGGAGGATGGTACAAATGTAGGAAGGGATGAGGATCCTTCAGGAGGTTAGCGATAGTGGGATTCGTATAACCTGCACGATGGGACCGAGAATGGGTGTGGGACATGAAGGATGTTTCAGTGTGAGTGGTTGATTTGTTTTTGATTTGATGATTAGGCCGATCTTATTGAATAATGTTGGAGATGTTTACCAGAATATCTGTGCAAAATTTCAGATTTCCAGGCTGGGAGATGTGAGTTCAGAAGGGAATATATTTGCCCATTCTGTCTGTGTGTCTGACAGTGTCCTGGTGCTGCTCTGGGAGAAAGCACTCACCGTGCAAGTGATGATCTCCAGATCTACAGGACTGATCAAAGCTCACCTCACCGAAGCCTTCATTTAGAATGTTCTCTATTTTTTTCCATTATTTTCATGAGACAGTTTTGTGAGATGCAGAAATTGGGGATTTTGCATTTTGAGGGAATAAAATCTTTATCTTTGGAAGATGGGAAGACTTCAAAAATGAGATAACGGATTTCCAGGGACAGTATACAATATTCCAGTTAGGGTGGAAGGAAATGCTGATGGTTGTAGGGAATTCTGGATGACTAGAGAACAAAGGTTTTGGTTAAGAAAGAGAAGGAAGCATTTGTCAGGTATAGACACGAGAAGTCAAGTGAATCCTCAGATTATAAATCAAGGAGGAGTATACTTAAAGGGTAATCAGGAGGATAAAAAGGGAACATGAGATAGCTTTGGAAAATAGGATTAAGGAGAATCCAAAGGGTTTTTATAAATACATAAAGTACAAGAGGGTAACTAGGGAGAAAATAGGGTCCCTCAAAGATCAGCAGGGCAGCCTTTGTGTGCAGCCGCAGGAGTAGGGGCAATACTAAACGACTGTTTTACGTCAGTGTTTACAGTCGCGAAGGAAATGGAAGATATAGAATGTGGGGAAATAGACAGTGACATCTTGAAAAACGTCCATATTAAAGAGGAGGAGGTGCTGGATGCTTTGAAACGCATAAAAGCAAATAAATCCCCAGGATCTGATCAGGTGTATATTGGAACTCTGTGAGAAGCTAGGGAACTGATCGATGGAGCCCTTGCTGAGAAATTTGTATCACCGATCATCACAGGTGAAGTGCTGGAAGTTTGGAGGTTGGCTAACTATTTAAGAAAGGCGGTCAGGGAAAGCTAGGGAACTATAGACCTGTGAGCCTGACATCAGTAGTGGGTAAATTGTTGAAGGAAATCCTGCGAGATAGGAGTTGCATGTATTTAGAAAGGCAATGAGTGACTAGGGATAGACAGCATGGCTTTGTGTGTGGGAAATCATGTCTCAAGAAATTGATTGCGTTTTTTGAAGAAGTAACAAAAAGGATTGATGTGGGCAGATCATTAGACGTGATCTACATGGACTTCAGTGAGGTGTTGAAAAGGTTCCTCATGGAAGATCGGTTAGCAAGGTTAGATCTCATGGAATAGAGGGCGACCTAGCCATTTGGATACAGAACTGGCTCAAAGGTAGAAGACACATGTTGGTTGAGGAGGATTATTTTTCACACTGGAGGCCGATGGTGTGCCACAAAGTTCGGTGCTGGGTCCACTACTTTTCATCATTATATAAATGAACGTAGGAGGTACCTTTAATAAGTTTACAGATGACACCAAAATTTGAGATATAGTAGACAGTGAATAAGGTTACTTCAGAGTACAATGGGATCTTGATCAGATGGGCGAATGGGCGAAGGGCGAGGAGTGACAAATGGAGTTTAATTCAGATAGATGCGAGGTGCTGCATTTTGGGAAAGCAAATCTTAGCAGGATTTATACACTTAATGGCAAAGTCCGAGGGAGTGTTGCTGAACAAAGAGACCTTGGAGTGTAGGTTCATTGCTCCTTGAATGTGGAGTCACAGGTAGATAGGATAGTGAAGAAGGTGTTAGGTATGCTTTCCTTTGTTGGTCAGATCATTGAGTATCAGAGTTTGGAGGTCAGTTTGCGGCTGTACAGGTCATTCGTTAGGCCACTGTTGGAATGTTGCGTGCAATTCTGGCCTCCTTCCTAAAAAAAGATGTTGTGAAACTTGAAAGTGTTCAGAAAAGATCTACAAGGATGTTGCCAGGCTTGGAGGATTTGAGCTATTGGGAGAGGCTGAAACGACTGGGACTGTTTTTCCTGGAGCGTCAGAGGCTAAGATGTGACATTCTTGAGGTTTATAAATTCATGAGCAGCATGGACAGGATAAACAGATAAGGTCTTTTCCCTGAGGTGGTGGAGACCAAAGCTAGATGGCATAGGTTTAGGGTGAGAGATGAAAGATTTAAAAGGGAACTGAGGACACCATTTTCACGCAGTGTGGTGTATGTATGGAATGTACTGCCAGAGGAAGTGATGGAGGCTGGTACAATTGCAGCATTCAAAAGGCATCTGGATTGGTATATGAATAAAATGGGTTTAGTGGCATATGGGCCAAGTGCTGGCAGATGGGATAAGATTAGGAAAGGATAGCTGGTCGGCGTGGACGAGTTGGACTGAAGGGTCTGTTTCTGTGCTGTACGTCTCTAGGACTCTCTGGCTCTAAATGTTTTCCACTGTTCATTTACAGCCTGGCATTTCAGTCTGTTTCCCCTGTTTACTTTGATCAGTTCTCTCTCAAAATCATGTAATTGGCTTTGTTACTGATGTTCGGATGTGCTTTATGGTCACTTTAAGATGTCATAGTCCCTTTGAATTCCAGGCTAATTTCCTGGAGAATCTTGATGTAATATTACTCATTCACTCAGCTTCATCACCCAATGGTCGATCTGAGATAGTTACTCCCCTAGCCAGTTGCACAATGTGTTATTCAAATAAATTCTGACAAAAACATTCAAGGAGTATCTTGGATAATATCACTCTTGCCAATGTGTCTGTCCCAGATTATACAAAGGTTGATGTCTCCCAAAATTATCACACCACCTTTGCTACAAATTCAAATGAATTCCTGTTTAAATCAGGGATGAGCAATTCTGTCGGGAATGTAAAATCTGTTATCCTGCCTATTTTTTTGACACGTAGTAGCACCCAGAATTTGCATTCAGGATGATTCAGCTGCATAATCTGATGCCAAATGCTTTCTCTGTAATGCCTTTGTTGCCATTACTGTCAGGGTTCCCATCTTGCTTTTCCATTCTGCCTGAAATCCTGTAAGGTTGTTTACCGTTGAATATTTATGCTCCACCTTTGTTCACCCTGTAATCACGTCTCTCTGCTGACCAAATCTCATTTATCTCTGTGTCACAAATCTATTACCTTATTGCAGATATTTTGGCAATTCCAAATAAAAACATTATTATTTACTCTTTCCCATAATGTCCTGTCACAAACCCATTTGCTGATGTACAGTTTTAGTTAAACTCTGTCCCTTCCTGTTCCTTTCTGCTTTGCTTCAACCACCTTCCCATGCTGTTCCAAGGCTTCACATTTTCTCTTTGAATTTGGAAAGCTCATTTCACCTGAACCCTGTTCCTGCATCCTCTCTGCCAGTTTAAAGCCCTGTCCATAAACCTACCGACATGATTAACCAGGACACTGGTTTCAGCAGTGTTGTTTTTAATGCACTCATAGGATTTTGCTGTCTCTGGCTGGTCAGCATTTCATGCCCACTTCCAGTTGTCCGAGAGCTGAGTGGCTTGCCAGACCATTTCACAGGGCAGTTGAGAGCCAATCCCATTGCTCTAGGTCTGGATTCATATGTAGGCCAGACCGTCTGCTGATGACAGATGTCCTTATTTATACGATATTAAGCAGTCAGATGGGCATCCCTGACACCACCATTAAATTCTGGATGAACAGGCTAGTGAGAGTAACACTAGGCCATCGCCTGGCCCACTGATAGCTCACTCATCCCTGAGTATTGATCCCATTGCAGCATGAATCAAACCCCTTCATCTTGACCGTGGTTTGATCCTGATACCTTCCTGCACTCTGGTGCTATCACTCAGTATCTCTCCATGTGGTATCTGTCACTGTGATGGTCTAATTGCTGCCGGTGACTGCACCTTTTGCAGCTACTCCAGATCCTGAACCAAGAGAATTCTCCACTCCAGAGAGAAGCAGCAGCACAGGCCAGGGATGGAGACTGGGATATTCCAGATCTCTGTGGGACTCAGTGTCATTCTCCATGTGTTACCCTCACTACATCAGTCTGATTTACCATTCTGCCTATTTCTCTGCCTCATGTAGGTACTCAGGATATTCCTGACTCAGCAGAATTCCCAACTCTTGTCTCGTCTATCACTATTGAAGACGGTTGGTCAGCCAGAGCGATGGAGAGTGAGATCTGGAGCCTTCAATAAATCCTGCAGCGAGATAGGATCACTCACAGTGAACAGAGCAGAGAACATTTAAGGGATGGAACTTTGGTTCAGATAAAATGACACAGGTACTGTGTTGAAGGGTGAACACAGAGCATGATGGTCCCAGGCTCAATTTCCACCCTCTTGTGAGAGGATGACTTTCAGATCGACTGTACTGAGCCTTCCTGAAACAGCATCGGGAGTTCACATTTATTCATCCATGCCTGTGATGTCATAGTGAGCATCAGGACAACAGAAGGGAAAGCAGGCCTCGCTCAAGGATTTTGTATTGAAATTGAGATCTTTCTGTTCTCTCCTCTCTCACACTGTCTCTTGTCATGTGGTAGTGTCATACAGCAAGGAAACATACCTTTCTGCCCAACTCATCTACGCCAGAATTTTTAATGCTTGTAATTCCAGAAAATTTCATATTACCGTATCCTCCACTCCTCCCATAATCCTGCTGTACATTTGAAACCTACTCCAGTGTTGACATCTCTCCCTATTTGTAAATTGGTCCAGTCTCAACATGCCAAATCGCAATAATCTCATCGTGCACTCAGTACAATGATCCCTAATTCTGTAGTTTTGCACAATACTTACAGTCCACCCCATCTCTGTAAAATCCTCCAGGCTAGACTAAAATACCTACCTGTGTACCTTCCTAAAGTCCCAAGAGAACTTGATATGACTATAACCTTCTGCAGGCAGATCACATTCCTGCCACCTAGCCTATACCACCACACAACCTCAGTAACTATCTCCGATCCTTACCGACCTCCCTATCTATATAAACACCTCCAGACACTTTTCCAGCCGCAACAGCACTCCTTATCTCTGTTTGCTCCTCCACTCCCGACATTTCTCCCAGCACCGCAAACATCCTCTCTTTGTGTAATTCTGCAATTTGGGGCAGCACAGTGGCTCAGTGTTGAGCAATGGTGCCTCACAGTGCCAGTGATCAAGGTTCGATTCCAGCGTTGTGTGACTGTCTGTGTGGAGTTTGCACATTCTCCCCATGTCTGCGTTGGTTTCCTCTGGAGGCTCCGGTTTCCTCCCACAGTCCAAAGATATGCAGGTCAGGTGAATTGGCCATTCTAAATTGCCCGTAGTGTTAGTTGCATTAATCAGAGGGAGATGGGTCTGTGTGGGTTACTCTCCAGACGGTTGGTGTGGACTTCTTCCGCCGAAGTGCTTGTTTCCATGCTGTGGGACCTCTAATCTAAACTCTCCCTCTGTGTTCCATAATATTGTCCCTAAAGATAATCGCTTTACCTATAAACAGACCCAAACCCTCCAAACATTCGATTCCCTGGGAATTCCCACTTCTCCAACATCCCTCCTTATCTGTGTAACTTCTTCCACTCCTGAAAGCCGATGATAATGTGAAGATCTTACAGTTATCCCTATCTGCGTAATCCTCTCAGGTCCCTGTAGCACTCCCTGCAGAACCCATTCCAATGCCCGTGACTCTCCCAATCCAGTTCCTACAAAACTCAATATCTCTGTAACATCCTACTGTTGCTATCAGCCATTCTGTCAATGTAAGTTCCTCTAGTCTGTCCATCCATTTTATCATCTCCATAATATTCTCCAGCTCTTACACCCCTATCTGTGTAAATATTACACTCCCCTACAACCATCCCTGAAGTGGAAACCCCTCCAGTGTGTGCAATACTCCCTTTCTGTGTTAGTGTCTCCGGCTCTATTGCTGTTCCTGTCTCTGTAAGCTCTTGCAGATTGTCCAGCTTTCCGGTCCACATAATTTCCAGAACCTCAGCATCCGACAGCAACAAATGTTTTCATTAACTACAGCCTTCCATATCTCTGTTCGTTCCTCAATTCTATACAGCACTCTTATTCTCTGTAAATAACACAATTCCAAAAAAGAATCTCCCTGTCTGTGAAAACTTCCCCCATCCGACACTGAGGAGCCTTACTATCCTTTATATCACGTGTAGTCCCTTCAGATCTCCCTGTATCTTCCCTGACTCCATTGAATACAGCACATCTCATGTTCTAACACCTCTAGTACATATGTTACTCCTCATCTGTGATATTCTTCAGTTCCTGCAATTCTCGTTCTTTATCTCCACAGCTTCCAATCATCCTAATGATTATAAGGTTATTGATCCCCTGCTGCATGTTTAACACCTGTAGCAGCCTCCAACTCCTCAATGCATCCTGATGCTGTAACCTCTTCAAATACTACAGCTTACTGTCTTTGTCATATCTTCCAGTATCTGCAACTCTCTCGATTTCTGTAAACTCCTGAACAGCACTCAACATCTCTGTGAAACTGATGGGAATGCTTCAAACCTACCTTCACAGCGCTCACTAGTTCTCTGAACTCCTGCAGCCCTATAACCATAATCATCTCTGGCCCCTCCAATCGCGACAATTCTCTCTTGCTGTGTGAACTGATCCAGCCCCTTCAGCCCTCCCTATCTCACTCACTCCTGCAGCTCCAACTATTGTCCATGTCAATGTAGTCCCCAGTACCAACACTCCTGCCATCTCTACAAACTCCTGCAGCTCCAACTACCATCCCTACCCGTGTCCTCTCCATTCCCTACAACTGTCCCCATTTCTGTAAGTCCTACAGCTCCAACTACCATCCATATCTGTGTTATCTCCCGTCAGTCCAATCCTCCCTTCTCTGTAATATCCTGCAGCTCCAACTACCACTCCAATCTCTGTAATTTCCAATCCCTCCAATCCTCCCTTTCTCTATAAACTCCTGCAGCTCCAACTACCCACCCCAATCTATGTAACCTCCAGTCCCTCAATCCTCCCTCTCTCTGTAAACTCCTGTAGCTCCAACTACCACCCCTATCTTTGTAATCTCCCGTCAGTCCAATCCTCACTTTCTCTATAATTGCCTGTACCTCCAACTACCACCCCAGTCTGTGTAATCTCCTGTCCCTCCGATCCTCCCTTCTCTATGAACTCATGTAGTTCCAACTACCACCCCAATCTGTGTAATCTCCAATCCCTCCAATCCTCCCTCTCTCTATAAACTCCTGTAGCTCCAACTACTACCCCTATCTGTGTAATCTCCCGTCAGTCCAATCCTCGCTTTCTCTATAAATGCCTGTACCTCCAACTACCACCCCAGTCTGTGTAATCTCCTGTCCCTCCGATCCTCCCTTCTCTATGAACTCATGTAGTTCCATCTACCACCCCAATCTGTGTAATCTCCAATCCCTCCAATCCTCCCTCTCTCTATAAACTCCTGTAGCTCCAACTACTACCCCTATCTGTGTAATCTCCCGTCAGTCCAATCCTCGCTTTCTCTATAAATGCCTGTAGCTCCATCTATCACCCCAATCTGGTAATCTCTAGTCCGTCTAATCCTCCCTTTCTCTTTAAAATCCTGCAGATCCAACTACCACCCCAATCTATGTAATCTCCAGTCCCCACATCCCTCCCAGTTTCTGTATCTCCTTTAGCTCCAACTGCCGCCCTTATCTGTGTCATCTCTAGAACCTATATTCCTCCCTGTCAATGTAACTCCTTCTGGACTGATTTTCCTGTACCTCTCTGTGATATATTTCAGCCCGGCAACCTATCTGATCTCTAGCCACCAACAGTGATTTTGAACCACCGAACTCTGTAACATCCTCCAGCCTCTACAACCCAGCTTTTTTCTTAAGGTTACCTCGTGCCTGCATTCCCCTTTATCTCCGGCTATAGATCCACGGTCAGGGGAAACAACATATCAGAAACCAAACTTGCAAGAACAGAGGAAACTGTGGTTATCAATAAATTTGCCTCATTTTCTAAATGCTAATGAGATCACGTTCAACCTTCTCAATCTTTTCCCATCAATATCCCTCAATTCTGAGGATCAGTCTGTTAAATCTTATCAGGACTGCCTTCAATGCAAGAACATTTTCCCCCTAGATAGGGGACCAAACCTGTTCACAGTATTCTCAGTGTGGGTTTACCGGAGTCCTCCGTAGTTGTTACAAACCTTCCCTTTTTTTAATTCTGCATTCCCTTTGGAGTCAATCCCAGCATTCCATTTGCCTTCTCTATGTCCTGCTGGCCTTGTATGAGATTGATGCACAAGGATTCCCAAGTTACTCCGTGGTGTAGCTTTCTGCAGTCATTCTGAAACCAAGAGGTGACCGTAATGATCAGGAAAGTGTTTGAATGTATGGTAAACGATAAGCCAGAAATGATAACTGTACACTTAGAAACCCATGGAATGAGGACCGTCCATAACACCATCATATACAGGGTGGAATTAGGCCATTCGGTCCATCGAGTCTGTGACACCATTCGATTCTCTCTGAATTGTCTCTCAACCTCATTCTCTCGCCTACTCCCTGTAACCCTTGATCTCCTTACTCAACAATAACCTATCTATCTCTGAGTTAAATGCACTGAATTACTCGCCTCCACATCCCCCCAAGGCAGTAAGTTCCACAGATCCATCACCCTCTGGCTGATTAAATTCCTATACATTTCCATCCTAAAGGGTCATCCCTTCACTCTGAAGCTGGGCCCTTGGCCCCTAGTCTCTCCTGATCGTGGAAACATCTTGCCCACGTCCACACCATCCAGGCCCCTCAGTATTCTGTAAGTTTGAATGAGATTCTGCCACCGCTTCTGAAACTTCATCAAGTGCAGACCCAGAGACTTCACCTGCTCCTCATACGACACGAATTTCATTCCTGGGATCTTTCTTGGAAACCCATTTCTCGTACCCCTTCACATCCTTTGTCCAGACTCTTAATGTAAAACATGTAGAGCGTCATCCCAATACTGATCCCTGCGGAGCTCCCCTCATCACCAGTTCCCATCGTGAAAAAGACCCCTTTCTTCACACTCTCTGTCTTGTGCCAATCAGACAAATCCTCTCTCCATGTTCAGCACGTTGTTCTGAAATGAAAATTTCATTTCACACACACTGCTGGATTTATTTTTCTGTCTGGCTGTAACCAGCAGAGTTTTTCCATTACCCTCCCATCTGTAATTCCCTGGGGAAGCTGCCTTCCTGATCCACTGCAGTCCATTGTGAGTAGGGACAGGCACAGTGCTGGGAGGATGGAGCGTGTCTTGGAGGGCACCTTGAAAATGCTGGTGTTCTCGTGCACCGGGAGCTCCTGTTCTTCCAGGGCATAGTGGTTCCGGGTTTGTGAAGGACTGTTGAAAGTGCCTTCCTGAGTGACCTCAGTGCTACTTGTAGATCTTTTACACATTCATTCCTGAACATGAGCATTGATGGCTGAGCTAGCATTTATTGTTGATTTGGAGTTGTCCCTGAGAAGGTGGTAGTGAGCTGCTTTCCTGAGCCACTGCACCAGCTGTCGGAACTGTTGTTATGTGTGTCCTCTTCAGCAGGCGCTACAACACTCCTCATGTCTGTAACTGCACACAGACAATGCAGCTCTCCCTTTTGTATCTGACATCCTCCCCGACTTATAACTCTTATAATTCCTCACAATATCTCACCTCCTCCATTCCCATCTGTGCTAGAGATCACTAAAATTTATTTAATCTTGCTTAAATTCTGATCACCTAAAATCACTCCCTTTTTAAATTTGTAGTCCCTTCAGCTTCTGTAACTCTCCATATAATTGTAATCAATGACAGAACAGGTTTTCTTCCTTAAATCTCTATAATAACAATGGTTGTGTGTGCTAAATTGGTACTTTTCTTCGTCCTTATCCATCTCAGGACTTCCAGTTCCTACAATCCCACTATTTGGAATGCTCCCATTCTCTGCACCTCCTCATGTCCTGAGGGTCCTAGAATACCACCTGAGCTCCAAAAGTTTATATTTCCCCCAGTTACTGCAAGTCTGTAACATTCAACAGTCTCCAGTGCCATACAACACTTGCTGGCTCTCAATTTGCATTTGTTAAAGTCTATGCATCTCTGTAAGCAGCTCAGAAAAAGCCCATTAGACTCTACAAAATTGTGTCATAAACAAGCCATTGTCTCTCTGTTTCCTTTGCTGTCTTCAACGCTTGCAACTCTCGCTGTATTTTCCAGTAACCTGCTTTAGGCACTGCAGGTCTGCATACCTCCCCAGATAACCTGTTCCATCCCATACAGCTCTCTCAGTTACTGTAACATCCTCTGCTCTGTCTAATCCTCATCTTTTTCACTATCTTCCAGGCACAGCGGCGATCCTGTAAGAGAGCAGTGCGGAATGGGATGTTATAAATCTCAGCTGAGGCTTGAGGCCTATCATGACCTGGGAGTTACAAAGGCAGAGAATATGAGAGAGAGCAGCACATACCAGGAGAATATACATCAGCAGCGAGGATCGAGGCCGACTGGGACTTGGGGTTGGAGAAGCAGCAGAGCAGGAGGCTCTAAATCAGGACTGAGTCACAGTGGGAGTGAATATGTGAGCGAGCAACATGGAGCAGGAGCTTGAGGCTGACACACACCTGGGAGAATATAAATCAGCACTGAGGATCTTGGCATAATCATGCCTGGGAGTCACAGAGACTGTGACCCTGTGAGGGAGCAGAGTGGAGTGGGAGCTGGAGGAATACACCTAACTGGGATTCACAGAGACGGTGACCCTGTGAGGGAGCAGAGTGGAGTGGGGGCTGGAGGATTACACGTACCTGGGAGGTACAGAAACAGTGACCCTGTGAGGGAGCAGAGTGGAGTGGGAGCTGGAGGAATACACCTAACTGGGATTCACAGAGACGGTGACCCTGTGACGGAGCAGAGTGGAGTGGGAGCTGGAGGATTACACGTCCCTGGGAGTCACAGAAACGGTGATCCTGTGAGGGAGCAGAGTGGAGTGAGAGCTGGAGGATTACACGTACCTGGGAGTCAAAGGGACGGTGACCGTGTGAGGGGGCAGAGTGGAGTGAGAGCTGGAGGATTACACGTACCTGGAAGTGACAGAGACGGTGACGCTGTGAGGGAGCAGAGTGGAGTGGGAGCTGGAGGATTACACGTACCTGGGAATCACAGAGACGCTGACCCTGTGAGGGATCAGAGTGGAGTGGGAGATGGGAATTACACGTACCTGGGGGTCACAGAGATAACGTTCTGCTGCTGGGACCAGCCTGCACTGAGTTTGAAAGAAATGCAAGAGCCATCACAGAAAAGGCTGTAAGTTCATTGGCTGATAATAAAGCGTTATTAGTGACTATCAGTTAATTGCTCTAAGTCAGCAAATTTATTTTTTCGACTTCTAAAGTTAGGATTGAACTCAGAAATATGAGGCGGATGTGAATTAATTATACTGAGCCAGTAGAATAAATTAAGCTCAATAAGCCACAGTGGAATAAGGGACTTAACCATATTGTTATTTCCCGGATGTTAACTTCATTCTAAGTAATAAATTAAGTTACTCGAGGCATGTTGCATTTTACGACAAGGCAAGATATGTTTGTCAGAAGGAAAATGTTTTCTGTTGCATTGGGAAGTCATAGCCCCTGCTCATGTCCTAGATGAACACTGGGCCATAGAGATCAGACACTGACTAGAGACCTTGTGATGCTGAGAGTTAGAGGGATAGCGCGCACACACAGAACAAATCATCCTGACACATGACTGCTTGGAATAAGGAAGGGAATTATCGCCCAAGCAATCGAAGTGAAACAGCCAGGGAATCCAGGAATATCCCGTTGTCTCCCTCCAAAATCAATTTCCCAGTTAGGAAGCTGATGAAGGTACTGACTGCTCAGTGGAGGGCAGTCAGAGCCATGTTTGTGGCACCACAAGCAGCCTTACTGTACAGGAGGGGAGGGAGAAGAAAGGAGGAGCAACACTCACAGGGATGTCAGGAAATTGAAGAAGGTGTCGGCGTGTCTGTAATTCCAGGATAGTGGGGTTAAGAATGTCACTGTGTCTGCAGGACATTCATCTGGCGTTCAGTGAGCAGTCAAAGGTCATGTCCGTTTTGGTAGGAATGACCTGGGTAGGAAGGGCGAAGTGGTCTGGGAATCAGAATTTAGGGAGCAAGGTGGATGGGTAGGAAGCAGGAACTCCAATGTAGCAATCCCTGGGTTACTGTCAGTGCTGTGCGCAAGTGAGAACAGGACTCGGAGTTTTAGGTAGATGAGAGTGTGACTGGAATGATGAAGCAGGAAAGGCTTCAGATTCCTGGGACATTGGGACTGGTTCTGGGGAAGGCAGTAACTGTATAAGCTGGATGGGCTAACGTGACAGAGCTGGGACTGAATTTCTTACGGGTGTTTGGGAGGGATTGAAAATAACTTGGCGTGTGCTCAGGATCCAAAAAGGAATAGTAGAGGAGAGTACCAGGATTCTCAAAATAATGGAAGCTGCAGTTGGTACTAATTTACAACAACATGTTTAACAGTGGAAGATGGAGTAAGAAAGAAAGCCTTAATCTGAGGTACTCTACATGGACATGAAGACTCGGAGTGTGGGGAGTTCCAGATGCAGATTGTTGTGTGGTAATCTGATGTGTTGATTACCTCGAGCTGGCTCAAGGAATGGCAGGACTTGGTGTTAAATATTGCTGGGTATGAAGGATTCCAAACTGACAGAAGGGAAGGGAAAGGTTGAAGGTAGAATATTGGTTTAGATTAGCGTTAATTAAGGAGTCCAAGAGAAAGAGGATCCGTCCAAGGACAGAATGAATTTGGCTAGAGCTAAATACAGAACAAAAAGTATACAAGTAAATTGTGAGGTACAGTCTGTCGGTCAGAAACCATTTGAAAGGATGGAGAGAATAAATATGCAAAGGCATTTGAGAGCGATGACAATACTACAGACTACTAATATTGAGAAACTTAATATTTCCAGATATTGACTGGGTTACTGGTTGTGAAGAGTCATGAGGGGCGAGTGTTCCTGGATTACATGGAGGACCAGCTCACTTCAGGAGTATGTGTCCAGCCCAAGAGAGCATGTACTGTTGGACCTTGTCCTTGGGAAAGAGGTGGGATCCAGTGTCAATAGGGGAACGTTTTGGGGTGCAGCGATCGTTTTATCGTAAAGTTCAGGGAAGTGGTAGAGAATGATATGCAATAATTGAGAGTGACAATCATTAGTTGACTGAGAGCAGCCTTCAATGGGTCAAGAATGAGGCTGGGAAGGTTTGACTGGAAGTCTCATTTCGTCAGAAAAAGAGGTCAGTTTTAACTTTAATTGAAACTCAGAACCATATACAAACCATCCACAGCTACATGTGGTTTCCATTGTTTGCCTTTGATATTCGTTATTTTACTTTTCCTTCTCTGTTTTGAAAAGAAATCTGGTAAAGATTGTTTGATATGTCTTGCCAGCATAATTTCACACACACTGTTTGCTTCCTAATTTCGCTTTGGACCTCACCTCTTCACATTCCGCACTCCTCTCAGCTTTCTGGGGTATTGAGTTCCCACTGTCTTATGTAAGCTTTCCTGTTCTGTCTGTGTGTTCCTAGATTTCAAGAGAGCTCTGGATTTAGCAGTCTGACGCTATTTTACTCTGTGAGATCACATTTCCTGGGAACCACTTTAATCTCCCCTCAGAATAGCTGCCACTGCTTTGTTTCTGATTTATCTTCTTGTTATTGTTTCCTGTTCACTTGAAGAAATTCCTTCTCAGTTTAATAAAGTTAGACCGAGTTACACGAAAACTCCAACACTTAGTCTTGTTTTGTCCATTACAATACTTAGGTTAAAATCAAATGATTCATGATCACTGTTGCCCTTTTCCTTCCTGGTGGCAGTGGTAGTGAGTGTGGATGGTACTGTCAAAGGAGGGCGATGGTACTCACACCTCTTGCTGAGTGTCGGTGGGGGAGGGAGGGTATCATTGTGGATGGGGACCAATCGAATGGGCTGCTTAGTCTTTAATCGTGTCAAACTGTCTGAGTACTGTTGGAGCTGCACTCATCAGACAAGTGGAGATTGTTCCATCAAATCCTGACTTGAACCTTGGAGATTTTGGACAGACTTTGGCAAGACAGGAGAAAAAGTTACTCGCTGCAGGCTTCCTAACTTCTGATCTGATGCTCTAACTATAGCAGCTGCATAGTCTTGGATAAACCTGAGAACGTTAGTGCCAATGGATTCAGCAATGGTACTGTCTTTGAATGTTGAATAGCGATGGTGGGATGGTTTATAATGGTTATTGTCTGACATTTGTGTGGCTCAAATGTCATTTGCCACTTGTCAGCCCAGGCCTGGGTGTTGTCGAAGTCTTACAGCATTCAGACTGATTTCGTGATCTGAGGAGTAGGGAATTATAAACTCATGAGCAAATATCATTACATCTGACCGTATGAAGGAGTGAGCTTGCAGTTTGCTGGTTTTCCAAAGAACCCATTGCCTTTGTTCTTCTAGATTAAAGTGGGTTTCAAAGTTGCTCTCCAATAAAACTTGGTGCAGTGAACCTTGTAAATGATATACAACGCCACTATTGAGCATCAGTGATGGAGTGGATGAATGGTCATGGAAGTGATAGTAATTAAATTGGTTAGTTTTGTCCTGTGTTATTCCTGGGATATAATTCATCACAGCCTTTGAGGAATCAGCAGGTCAGTTGCTCACTGCAGATTTCCTAGCATCTGACTTGCTCTTAAAGGCAGTATTATCTATGGGGCCAGTCCAGGGCACATTCTGGGCAATGATAGCACCCAGGATTCTAATAAACATGGTGTTGAGGACTCAGTGATGGGAATGTTATGTAAGGTCAAAGTGGTTTGAATCTTTATTGTTACTTTTTGTCTAATATTTATGTGGAGTATTAGTTGCCGTTTGTCATACTAAGTGTAAAAAGTGAGGTCTGCAGATACTGGAGATCAGAGCTGAAAATGTGTTGCTGGTTAAAGCACAGCAGGTCAGGCAGCATCCAAGGAATAGGAAATTCGACGTTTCGGGCCAGAGCCCTTCATCAGGTTTGTCATACTAAACCTGGATAATTTCCAGGTCTTGTTACATTTCAGCATGGCCTGTTTCAGGAATGGTATAATCAGTGACCAATCCCCCGTCTGACCTTATGATGGAGAGAGCGTCATTGCAGCAGCTGGAAATGGTTGAGCCTCGGACACTCTCTTTCCTGAGGAATGACTGCAGAGCTCTCCTGGAGTTCCAGTTACTCACACTGACAACAGGCATTATTGTTGATGGGGATAATTACTCACACTGAAACAGACATTATAGTTGCTGGGGAAAATTAATCATACTGACAACAGGCATTATTGATGCTCGGGATAGTTACTCACACTGACAACAGGCATTATTGTTGCTGGAGATGGTTACAGTGACAGCAGGAATTATGGTTGCTAGGGATAATTACTCACACTGACAGCAGGCATTATGGTTGTTGGGAATAATTACTCGGCCAGGTCTGCCAATCAAAAGTTGGCGCAGAGGCAGAGCGGAAGACTCGGACATGGCACAGAGCCGTGGTAATAGGGGACTCCATAGTGAGAGGAACTGACCGGGGTTTTTGTGGCAGCAGACGGGATTTAAGGATGGTGTGTTGTCTTCCTGGTGCCAGGGTGAAAGACATCACGGAAAGAGTGCAGGAAATCCTCAAGGACGAGGGTGAAGAGCCAGAGGTGGTGGTACATATCGGCACAAATGATGTCGGGAAGAAGCGGAGGCACATACTACAGCGGAACTTTGGAGAACTAGGAAGAAGGCTGAAAAGCAGGACGTCCAAGGTGGTTATCTCTGGTTTGCTTCCGGTTCCTCGGGCTGGTGAGGCCAGAAACAGAGAAATAATGGGCTTGAATGCGTGGTTGGGGACCTGGTGCAGGAAACAAGGATTTAAATTCTTGAATCACTGGGGTACATTTTGTGGCAAACATAAATTCTACAAGAGAGACGGTTTGCACCTCAATAGGTTAGGGACAAGCATTCTAGCAGGCAGGTTTTCTACTGCAACATCGCTACATTTAAACTAAGTACCGGGGGGTGGGACAAACTGGATGTATAAAAAGGAAGTTGAAGGGCAAGTTAGAACAAGAGAAGTCAAGAAAGACAACTGTATCAATGAGGCAGAAAATTCGAAAAGGGATCATGCTGAAAGGTTGAGTGGAATAGGGTTGATGGGAAGGGGAACAGCAATAACAAATTAAAAATACTGCATATTAACGAACGAAGCATTAGAAATAAGATGGATGAGCTCGAGGCTCTTTTGAAAATTGACAGATACGATATTGTGGGGATAACTGAGACGTGGCTTCAAGTGGACAGGGCCTGGGAAATGAATATTCAAGGCTACACGTGCTATCGTAAGGACAGACTGACGGGCAGAAGGGGTGGAGTGGCGTTGTTGGTAAGGGAGGATATTCAGTCCCTTGCACGGGGTTCCTAGAGTCAGGGGATGTAGAGTCAGTGTGGATAGAGCTGCGAAATACTAAGGGTAGTAAGACCCTCTTGGGAGTCATCTACAGGCCCCCAAACAGTAGTCTGGATGTCGGATGTAAGTTGAATCAGGAGCTGAAATTGGCCTTTGATAAAGATGTTACTACATCTGTTATGGGGGATTTTAACATGCAGGTAGACTGGGAGAATCAAGATGGTATTGGACCTCAAGAAAGAGACTTTGTGGAGTGCCTCAGAGATGGATTCTTAGAACAGCTGGTGCTGGAGCCGACCAGGGAGAAGGCAATTCTGGATCTGGTATTGTGTAATGAACCAGAATTGGTCAGAGACCACGAAGTGAAGGAGCCATTGTGAAGTAGTGACCATAATACAATAATTTTCAATCTGCAGTTTGAGAGGGAGAGGGTACAGTCGGAAGTGACAGTACTTCTGTTGAATAAAGGGAACTATGGAGCTATGAGGGAGGAGCTGACCAAAGTACAATGGGGCAATACCTTAGCAGGGATGACCGTGGTGGGATAATGGCGGGTATTTCTGTGTATAATGCAGAAGTTGCAGGATCAGTTCATTCCTAAAAGGAAGAAAGATCCGAGGAGGAGGCATGGGCGGTCGTGGCTGACGAGGGAAGTTAAGAAACATATAAGGTTAAAAGAGAAAAAGTATAACATAATAAAGATAAGTGGGAAAACAGAGGACTGGGAAGCTTTTAAAGAACAACAGAGGATTACTAAGAAGGAAATACGCAGAGGAAAAATGAGGTACGAAGGTAAACTGGCCAATAATATAAAGGAGGATAGTAAAAGCTTTTTCAAGTATGTGCAAGGCAAAAAAATGGCTAGGGCTAAAATTGGGCCCTTGAAAACTAAACAGGGGAATATATTGCAGGGAACAAAGAAATGGCAGAAGAATTAAATGGGTACTTCAGATCTGTGTTTACTGGGGAAGACACAAGCAATCTACCTGAGGTAACAGTGACTGAAGAACCTGAACTTAAGGGAATCTGTATTTGCCAGGATTTGGTGTTGGAGAGACTGTTAGGTCTAAAGGTTGAAAATTTCCCGGGGCCTGATGGTCTACATCCCAGGGTACTGAAGGAGGTGGCTAGGGAAATCGTGGATGCGATGGTGATGATTTTCCAGAATTCCATAGATTCGGGATCGGTACCTGAGGATTGGAGAGTAGCTAATGTTATACCACTTTTTAAGAAAGGTGTGAGAGAGAAAGCAGGAAATTATAGACCAGTTAGTCTGACCTCAGTGGTGTGAAAGATGCTGGAGTCTATTATAAAGGATGAGATTACGGCACACCTGGATAGTAGTAACAGGATAGGACAGAGTGAGCATGGATTTATGAAGGGGAAATCGTGCTTGACTAATCTTCTGGAGTTTTTTGAGGATGTAACTCTGAAGATGGACGAGGGAGATCCAGTAGATGTAGTGTATCTGGACTTTCAGAAAGCTTTTGATAAAGTTCCACATAGGAGGTTAGTGAGTAAACTTAGGGCACATGGTATTGGGGGCAAAGTACTAGATTGGATTGAAAATTGGTTGGCTGATAGGAAACAAAGGGTAGTGATAAACGGCTCCATTTTGGAATGGCAGGCAGTGACCAGTGGAGTACCGCAAGAATCCATGCTGGGACCGAAGCTTTTTACAATATATGTTAATGATATAGAAGATGGTATCAGTAATAACATTAGCAAATTTGCTGATGATACAAAGCTGAGTGGCAGGGTGAAATGTGATGAGGACGTTGGGAGATTACAGGCTGAACTGGACAAGTTAGGTGAGTGGACAGATGCATGGCAGATGCAGTTCAATGTGGATAAATGTAGGGTTATCCACTTTTGTGGCAAGAACAGGAAGGCAGATTACTACCTAACTGGAATCAATTTAGATAAAGGGGCAGTACAGAGAGATCTGGGTGTTCTTGTACACCAGTCAATGAGGGCAAGCATGCAGGTACAGCAGGTAGTGAAGAAGTCTAATAGCATGCTGGCCTTCATAACAAGAGGGATTGAGTATAGAAGCAAAGAGGTGCTTCTGCAGCTGTACAGGGCCCTGGTGAGACCACACCTGGAGTACTGTGTGCAGTTCTGGTCGCCAAATTTGAGGAAAGACATTCTGGCTATTGAGGGAGTGCAGCGTAGGTTCACGAGGTCAATTCCTGGAATGGAAGAATTACCTTGCACTGAAAGGCTGAAGCGACTGGGCTTGTATACCCTTAAGTTTAGAAGACTGAGAGGGGATCTGATTGAGACGTATAAGATTATGAAAGGATTGGACACTCTGGCAGCAGGAAACATGTTTCTGCTGATGGGTGAGTGCCGAACCAGAGGACACAGCTTAAAAATACGGGGTAGACCATTTAGGACAGAGATGAGAAGAAACATTTTCATCCAGGGAGTGGTGGCTGTGTGGAATGCTCTGCCCAAGAGGACAGTGGAGGCCCTGTCTCTGGATTAATTTAAGAAAGAGTTGGATAGAGTTCTCAAAGATAGTGGAATCAAGGGTCATGGAGATAAGGCAGGGAGCGGATACTGATTAGGAATGATCAGTCATGATCATATTGAATGGCGGTGCAGGCTCGCAGGGCTGAATGGCCTAGTCCTGCACCTATTGTCTATTGTCTACTCACACTGATAACAGGCACTATTGTTGCTGGGGATAATTACTCAGACTGTCAGCAAGCATTATTGTTGCTGGGGATAATTACTCACACTAACAACAGACATTATTGTTGCTGAGGATAATTACTCACACGGACAACAAGCGTTACTATTTATGGGGATAATTGCTCACACTGACAACAGGCATTATTGTTGCCGCAGATAATTACTCTCACTGACAACAGGCATTATTGTTGCTGGGGAAAGTTACTCACACTGCCAGCAGGCACTAATTGTGCTGTGGATCATAAATTACACTGAGACCAGGCATTATTGTTGCTGAGGAAAATTACTCGCACAGTCAACAGGTATTATTGTTACTGTGAAAAATTACTCACATTGATAACAGACATTATGGTTGCTGCGGATAATTACTCACATTGACAACAGGCTTTATTGTGGCTGGGGATAATTACTCACACTGCCAGCAGGCACTAATGTTGCTGTGGATAATAAATTACACTGAGAACAGGCATTATTGTTGCTGAGGGAAATTACTCACACTGACAACAGGCACTATTGTTGCGGGGGATAAATACTCAAACTGACAAAAGCATTATTGTTTCTGGGGATAATTACTCACACTGACAAAAGCATTATTGCTGCTGAGGATAATTACTCACACTGACACCAGGAATTGCTATTTCTGGGGTTAATTACTCACACTGACAACAGGCAGTATTATTACTGTGGATAATTGCTCACACCGACAACATGCATTATTATTGCTGGAGATAGTTACTCACACTGATAGCACGCATTATTGTTTCTGGGGATAATCATTCACACGGACAACAGGCGTTAATATTTATGGGGATAATTACTCTCACTGACAACAGGCGTTATTGTTGCTGGGGATAATTACTCACACTGCCAGCAGGCACTAATTTTGCTGTGGATAATTAATTACACTGAGAACAGGCATTATTTTTGCTGAGGAAAATTACTCGCACAGTCAACAGGTATTATTGTTACTGTGGAAAATTACTCACATTAACAACAGACATTATTGTTGCTGAGGATAATTACACTGACAGCCGGCATTATGGTTGCTGCAGATAAGTACTCACACTGACAACAGGCATTATTGTTTCTGGGGATAATTACTCACACTGCCAGCAGGCACTAATTTTGCTGTGGATAATTAATTACACTGAGAACAGGCATTATTGTTGCTGAGGGAAATTACTCACACTGACAACAGGCATTATTGTTGCTGGGAATAATTACTCACACTGACAACAAGCATTATTGTTGCTGAGGATAATTACTCACACTGACAACAGGAATTGCTATTTCTGGGATTAATTACTCGCACTGACAACAGGCAGCATTATAGCTGTGGATAATTACTCACACCGACAACAGGCATTATTATTGCTGGAGATAGTTACTCACACTGACAGCAGGCATTATTGTTTCTGGGGATAATTACCCACACTGACAACAGGCATTATTGTTGCTAGAGATAGTTACTCACACTGACAACAGGCATTATTGTTGCTGGGGATAATTACTCACACTCACAACAGGCATTATTGTTGCTGGAGATAGTTACTCACACTGACAACAGGCATTATTGTTCCTGGCGATAATTACTCACGCTGACAACAGGCATTATTGTTGCCGGGGATAATTACTCACGCTCACAACAGGCATTATTGTTGCTGGTGACAATTACTCACACTGACAGCAGCATTATTGTTGCTAGAGATAGTTACCTACACTGACAACAGGCATTATTGTTGGGGATAATTACTCACACTGACAACAGGCATTATTGTTGCTGGGGATAATTACTCACACTGACAACAGGCATTATTATTGTTGGGGATAATTACTCACACTGGCAACCAGATTATTGTTGTGGGGGGACTTACTCACACAGACAACAGGCATTATTGTTGCTGGTGATAATTACTTACACTAACAAAAGGCATTATTGTTGCTGGAGATAGTTACCCACACTGACAACAGGCATTATTCTTGATGGTGACAATTACTCACACTTGGCAACCAGATTATTGTTGTGGGAGGAATTACTCACACTGACAACAGGCATTATTGTTGCTGGGGATAATAACTCACATTGACAGCAGGCATTACTTTTGCTGGGGATAATTATTCACACTGACAACAGATATTATTTTTGGGGATAATTACTCACAGGGACAGCAGGATTTATTGTTGTTGGGGATAATTGCTCACGCTCACCACAGACACTATTGTTGCTGGGATAATTACTCACACTGACAACAGGCATTATTGTTGCTGGGGATAATTACTCACACTGATAGCAGGCATTATTGTTTCTGGGGATAATTACTCACACTGACAACCAGATTATTGTTGTGGGGGGAATTACTCACACTGACAACAGACATCATTGTTGCTGATGATAATTATTCACACTGAGTGCATTATTGTTGTGGTGGGAATTACTCACACTGACAACAGGTATTATTGTTGCTGGGGATAATTCCAACCTGGAGAGAAATTCCCCCAGATTTTGAGTAAGTATAACTATACTCCGGCTCTTATTGTCACACCCTGTCACATGGTGCCTTGGTGCGAACAGTAATTACGCTCACTGCTCTTTTGGAATTCTCCTCTTTTTAACTGAGTGTGCAATGGGCTCAGGATCTGCGTGAGCCTGATGGGACGTTAACTGAATGACACTGAGCAGGTTATTGCTGATGAATCCCATTATTGCTGACACCTTCCTTCACAATTCCATGGTAGACCCTGCACCGATGGGTCAGTGACTGGCTGGAATACAAGGGCCCTGCTTTTTGTGTGCAGGACATACTTGGGCAATTTATCATATTTTAGGTAGGTCTCAGTGTTCTTGCTGGAATGGATCAGCTTGGTTACATATGTGGCAATCTCTTGTGTTAAATCACAGTTTCCAGTGTCTCCAGCCATGTGTTGACATTGTGTGGGGTGAATTGAGTTGTCTGAAGATTGAGATATGTGATGCTGGAGACTACTGAAGGAGGCTGAAAAGGATCATCTGCTCAGCCCTTCTGGCTGAAGATTGTTCCAGTTACAGCAGCTTATTTTTTTCCTTGATGTGCTGCTGTCCTGCATAACTGGGGATTTTATTTTTAGAGAGCAGCCCTCTCCTCCAGTGGTCTCACTCATTGTCCACTGTCTTTTATAATTAAATGTGTAAGGACCTTATAGATACATCTATACCATTGATTGTGGGATCACTGAGCTCTGTCCATAACTGGCTGCTTATGCTTCTTAGCATGCAAGTTGGCCTGATTTGTAGTTGAAGGCAGTAAGATTTTCTCGAGGTTGTCCACTCATATCTAGGTTTGGCTGGTGCTGCTCCAAGCATGTCCTTCTGCACTCTTCACGGACCCAGGAAGGGATCCCTGGTTTGATGGTTACTATACAGTCGGAGGTATTTTTAGCCGTTATGGTTACTATACAGTGGGAAGTATGTCGTGCCGTGATGGTTAGTATACAGTGGGAAGTATGCCGGGCTGTGAGGTTGCAGACTGCATGAGTTGTGCTGCTGCTGATGGCCCACTGCACCTCATGGACTCCTCGTTGTTAGTTGCTCGATCTGTTCAAATTCTGTCCCATTCAGCGCACAGATTGCTACATAAAATGGTGGAGGGTCTACAAAATTAAGATAGCCCCTCCTCCCTTTCAGGACTGTGGAGTGACCATTCTTACCAATATATAAAATGGAGAGGTTCATCTGCATCAGGCAGATCGGTGACGATGTGGTCAATTATATGTTTCCCTTCTATTGATTCCCTCATAACTTGCCACAGAGCAGTCTAGCCCCAACAGGATCCAGCATTAATGCTGAGCACTATATTGACTATATACCAATATTGTATACATTTGTCCCCCTCTACCTGGCTGTTTCCTGTTAGTGGGACAGAGAGGATGGTGATGTTGCTGGAGACATAATCCTGTTCACAGAATCCTGCTCTACAGACAATATCTGAATGTTGCTTGATTAGTCTGTTTGAAATATATGGCAGGTCACTTTTACATTTTGTATCATAGAGAGTTACTGTCACATTATGTCTTATATATTTGAAAATAAACCAAACGTCATTGCTTTTCCGTTACGAATAATTGAAGTGAACAAAACTTAAATTACCAGCGTACACACCTAATTATTGTATAACTCAATGACTGTAGTAACCATTTTCAGATCAGTGATTTTACCATCATGCAGTCAGCAAATTTCCTGCACATGACATTTTTTTAAAAGAAAGCCTGAATTCAGAAAGAGCGTTATCACACCTCACCACCGCAATCTGCAAAATACCGACCATCAGCCAAATTTATCCAGAGGGCTTCCAAACTTGAGCTGGACTGTTATTCACACTACCCCTTACAACAAAAACAGCCCGAACCAACAAGAGAGTGCATGAGACAGCCTGTTCAATGTCTATCATAGGGCTTCATGCTGGTCCACATGCATTTCAGCACTTGTATAAATGACCTGCCAACAACCATGTCGTGCAATTTTATCTCTGCTGATGACTTCGAGTGTGTCACCAAAGCTCTATAATTCTGCACATTGAACCCAATCCCCCTGAAGTTGTTATAAATGTGATGGACTCCTGCAGCACATGGCGTCTTATATTGAACCCTCATAAACGATATTGAGTGTACGTCAGCTCCACAATGTCAGTATCCAAACAGTAACCAGACTGAGCATTACAAAGTACCTCATTGTGATTCGTTCACACTTTTCATTATATTCTCACCGTAAAATTGAACAGAACAACTGGCTGCGTTTGGAAACAAATGGAAATTTCTATTTAAATGTTTTCGGCATTGCTTTAACCACTGACAGCAACATTTTATTACTGAAGGTCGTAAAGTCTTTGATTGCTCACTTAGTACAAACCCACCCATTTGTTTTGTTCAAATTTATAACTGGAATATCATCAAAACAATGCACAAATCACAATAAGGAACTTTCAAATCATGCGCCCAAGATCAAATGATTAAGCATAAGGACTTTAAAAATGTACAAGTATTTTTACTTGTATGAGTATTTGTGCTAATATAAAAACACTAACATTTTTGTGACAATAATTTAACTGTGTCCAAATGTTCTACAGTCGATACGAGTACATATTTGCTGCTTTTATCTCGCAAATCAGTATGTGAATGTCAATGTCTGCGTGATGCTAGGTATGTAGGCCTTGACTCTGAAATACTGACGTATTGTTTCAAATAGCATACCCCGACCCCAGCATCAGCTGTTCACAGCAAGCAAGGTACTGACTGGACCCAACCAACCTGCGCGCACAAACTCTCATCTTCCTGGCCAATATTGCTCATGCTAGGACAATATGTTTAATTTTAGTTCATTCTGTTGCTGATTACGTCAGTATTAATTGCCCATTCTCTCGTTTCCCATGAAAAGGTGTTGGTGAATTGCTTTCTTGAACTTTTGTCGTCTGTGTGTTTAGGGAGACATAATGAGGGAAGATCTCGAAACAATAACATGAAATAAACAGTGATGTATTGCTAAAGTAGGAGTGGTTTGGACAGAACATGAGTGCACTAGTATTCTCATTTATCTGCTACTCTTGTCCTTCTGATGTCCCTGATTTTGAAAGGTGTAGTGTTCGAATCCTGCGTGAATTTCTTCACATCTTGTGTACAGTACACATTGCTACTACCGAGCGTTAATGGATTAGAGATGAAGCTGCACTCATCTAGGTAAATGGGACAGGTAAACAAAACGGTTAGGTGTGAAATAACTCTTACACTGCACTGACACATCGTCACTCAAGGACAGGGATAGTATGGGTTTACACACAGAATAAATGTACACCTATGTTAGCCCTTTCATATTCCTCAGCCGTATTCAGCATTGTGTTGGATATGCATTAAGCCACCCGTGACATTGCCTCCATCAAGCAATGAAGGATAGATACAGCATGGGATTAGAAACAGGGTAATGTTCCCACTAAACCGACATGTTTCAAATTTCCAGGCCACGTCCAGCATGGAGTTAGATATTGATTAATCAGACTCCATATCGACCCCACTCCAACAGTCCCAGGACAGGGACAGCACAGGATAAGATAAAAAGTAAAACACCACATAAACTGATCTACATTAGGAGCCACCAGAACAACGTAATCACAACATCTAATACAGATTGATATTCACACTGTGCTTATCCAATCGAACACTGAAGGTTAGTTATAGACTGGAGTTAGCTAAATATTAAAGATCACCCTGCAGTATCCCCATCAGACACTCCCAGGAAATGGGCAACATGGGTGGCACAGTGGCTCAGTGGTTACCACTGCTGCCTCACAGAACCAGGGAACTGGGTTCGATTCCAGCTACAGGCGACTGTCTGTGTGGACTTTGCACATTCTCCCCATGTTTGCGTGGGTTTCTTCACATACTCCAAAGATGTGCAGGTTAGGAAAATTGGCCATGCTAAATTTCCTATAGTTCTCAAGGATTTGTGAGTTAGTCGGAGTAAATGTAGAGGAATGAGTTTGGGTGGGATAGGCTTTGGAGAGTTGGTGTGGACTTATTGGGCCGAGGGCCTTTTCCACTCTGCACTACCACTATCACACAGATTCAGGACAGGTAAAGGAAAGGTTTTGACACAAGCTAAAGCTCCATCTACACTGTTCTCTATCAAACACTGTCAGGTCAGTGTAATAATGCTGCCACTTTCAGAAGGTTATGTTGTCCTTGGGTTTTTTTTCGTAAATGAGAAGTTGTAACGGCAGAGGTGTCAAAATGTCTCAGAAAGAGCCCAGTTGAACAATGGTGAGAAGTGGCCAGTTCTCCCGGTTCAGGCTTTTGTTCTGATTTGGTTTATTTGGAACAGAGAAGCTGCTGATAGCAGGCACAGAAACTGCTGCAGCTGAAACAGATTCCATACTTCAGTAGATGATCCCTGACTGAATTTTATCTCGGAAATCTCTCCTGCCTGCAAGATTCTGTGTTTACATTTACCTTTCACCAAATTGTGTGTTTATGGGATGTTACGGGAATTGGAACAGCTCATTGGTTAAGTTGCATTCCTGAGGTTCTTGAGTTTTCAAATAATGAAGTTATTCTAAATTCTGTTTTCTTCGTGTTTCAGCTGTAGTATTTCGATAACATTGTGTTTTGCTTAAACCTGAGTGGTTTGACCAGCTGCATCATTCCTGGAATATCCACTCCACATCGTGGAGACCACGCTTGGAATATTGTGTCCTGTTCTGGTCGCCCTACTATAGAAAAGCTACAGATGCTTTGGAGAGGATGCAAAGAAGGTTTACCAGGATGCTGCCTGGACTGGAGGGTTTGCCTTATGAAGAAAAGTTGAATAAGCTTGGACTTTTCTCTCTGGAGAGAAGGAGGAAGAGAGGAGATCTGAATCGAGGTATACCAGGTAATGAGAGGCATGGATAGAGTCAATAGCCTGAGACATTTCCACAGAGCAGATTGACTGGCATGAGGGGGTCATTGTTTTAAGATATTAGGAGAAGAGTATCGAGGGGTCATCAGTGGTAGGTTCTTTACACAGAGAGTTCTGAATGCATGGAATGTGTTGTCAGCAGTGATGGTGGAAGAAGAACCATTAGGGACATTTAAGTGAATACTGGACATGCACATGGACAGCAGCGAATTGAGGCGTGCGTAGTTAAGGTTATTTTATTTTACATTAGGATTAATTGCTGCATAACATTGTGGGCCCAAGAGCCTGCTTGGTGCTGTACTTTTCTATATTCTATGTTGTATGCTCTATTTTATAGAAGACCCTCCCCTTTTTAAAAACAGTCTATCCTTCCATTCTTCCTACCAAAGATGCTGCCTCACAAGTTCCCACATTTTATTCTACCAGCCATTTTTTACCCATTCTCCTCATCTGTCCAAGTACTTTCGCAGCTACATGCCTATTTGACATTTGCAAACTTAGCAACAATTCCATCAGTTCCTTTGTCCAGAATGTTAATGTATAACGTGAATAGTTGTGGTCTCAACTCTGATTCCTGCAGAATTCACCTAATCACCGACTACCTTTCATGAAAAAGACTTCTTCATCCTTACTCCCTGCCTACTGCCAGTCAGCTAATCCTTTACCCACTCTGAAAACTTGTCCCTGACAACTTGAGTTTTTCCTATTCTTCAGCCTGTTGTGAAACACCTAGTCAAAGCATAAGTTAGTATTCGTATATTTGAAAATTTGCCAAATTGAAGCTGAATGTTTGGATGACATGCCCTTGCATTGCACAAGGTAGTAGCGGATACACAAGAGAACAACTATGTTAAGAACATAATGAAGATGAGACATGATGTACAGATTCAGTAAGTGAGCAAAAGTTGTAAAACAATGTGAGCGTAGTCACACCAAAAATCAAAAAGCTAGCATATTTTAAATAGAGAATCAAAAAACAAGTCACGGGACGATCTGTTTGTTGCTGTCTATGAAAAACAAAAGATTGACTCCTGGGCATAGCAAATGACTAGGTTTCTTCACTCGACTGATTTTTGGTATGAAGGTTTTGGCTTAGCATAAACTGCTAAACATGTTAGGCCTGCATTCCTGGTTGTTTAGGTCCACAGACACCTGGAAATACATGGTCAATAGTTGCCTTCTTCCATCATTCCATTGACTCTGGAGCAGTTCCTGCAGATTGGATGGTGGGAAATGTAATTTTACTGTTTAACATGACAGAGAGAGGAAAGTAAATCAGTGATGGACAGAACAGTCAGCCTAACGTCAGTGCAGGAAACTGTTAAGTTTTACTATCAAAGTTATATTAGCACGTGGAAAATATTTTGGGAAATTGATAATATTTTACAGCAGTAATCAGAGATGAAATAACTGAAGATTCATCCAGTGAAGTTTACGGGGTGGAGCTAAGAAAAAAGAAGGGGATGGTAACGTTATTGAGGTTGTACTATTGGCCCTAAATAGTCAATGGGAATTAGTGGAACAACTGTGCAGGGAGACTGGGCAGATTTGCAGGAACAATAGAGGAGCAATCATAGGAGATTGAAATGTTTCTAACATAGAATGGGACTGCCAGAGCGTTGAGGATTAGATGGAGTGGAATTTGCTAAATGCATTCAGGAATGTTTCCTCAAGCATTTAATAAGGGGTCCTGCACACAAAGGGGTAAACATGAACTATGTTTGTGAAATGGGGCAGGATAGGTGACTGAGGTGACAGTGGGGAGCACTTTTGAACCAGTGAACATGGTTGTGTTAATTTCACAACAGTTTAGGAGAGTGATAATACTGGTCCATAGATTCACTTATAAAGTGGGCTAAGACAAATTTAAATGGAACTAGGCGCGATCTTGCGGGGTTGATGGGAGTAGTTTGTTTACAGGTAAACTGATCTCCGACAAGTGGGAGGTCTTTTATAAGTGTGATAGTTAGAGTTCAAGGTCTATATGTTCCTGTGAGGATAAACGGCAACGTTGGCAGGAAAAAGGAACCCAGGATGACAAGCGATATTGAGACCTTGACCACAAAAAGGAGGGATGCATCGTTCAGGTATAGGCAGCTGGGAATAAAGGAAACCCTGAAGGTATACAAGGGATACAGGAGTTTACTGAAAAAAAGAAATCAGGAGGGCAAATGGGGGAACAAGATAGTCTTGGCTGAGAAGGTTAGGGTGAATCCAAAGAGATTCTTTAAGTATATTAAAGAAAAAAAGAATAACTAGAGTGAGAATTGAGTTACCTTAAGGACCAAGGAGGAAATGTGTGTGCAGAACCAGGGTAAGGTTGTCAGTGAATATTTCTCCCTTGTGTTTACTGGGGAGAAACATTTGAATACCTTGGAACTTGGGGAAGGTATTTGAGAAAACTTGGGGACATTCTATATTAGCTGAAAATGTGTTGCTGGAAAAGTGCAGTAGGTCAGGCAGTATCCAAGGAGCAGGAGAATCGATGTTTCGGGCATGAGCCCTTCTTCAGGAATCTGCCCGAAACGTCGATTCTCCTGCTCCTTGGATGCTGCCTGACCTGCTGCGCTTTTCCAGCTACACATTTTCAGCTCTGATCTCCAGCATCTGCAGTCCTCACTTTCTCCTAGACATTCTACATTAAATTAGAATAGATGTGGGATGTATTCGAGTTCATGAATCTGGATACATGTCTTAGTCCTGACGAGATATATCCAAGAACACTGCAAGGGGCTCAAATAGAAATTGCAGAACTTTGGCTAGATATATTTGCAACACTGTTAGCTACAGGTTAGATCCCGAAAGACTGGAGAGTAGCAAACGTTGTGACAATATTCAAGAAAGACAACAGAGAAAAGCCTGGGAACTACAGACCAATAAGCTTGATGTTTGTGGTGGGTTAGTTTTCTGAGAAGATTCTGACAGATAAGGCATAAATGCATTTGGAGAGACAGGGTTTGTTTCAGAGTAATCAGCATGGCTTTGTACGTAGGAGATCAGCCTTACAAATTTGTTAGAGCTCTTTGATGAAGTAACCAAGCATGTTGATGAGGGCAGAGTGGTAGACGTAGTCTGGATAGATTTCAGAAATCCCTTTGATACGTTTGGCCTTCATAGGCTCCTCTGGAAGGTTAGATCGCATGGAATCCAGGGCAATATGGCAAATTGGATACCCAATTAGCTTGATGGTGAGGAGCAGATGGTAACAGTGGAAGGATGCATTTATACTGGAGGACTGTGACTAGTGGAGTGCCTCAGAGGTCGGTGCTGGGCCCATTGCTGTTTGTTACCTATATCAATGATTTGGATGAGAGTGCACAACACATGGTTGGTAAGTTTGCAGATGACATTAAAATAGTTGGTAACATGCACGGTGAGGAAGGTTATGAGAAATTGCAGTAGGAACTTGATCAGCTGGAGAAGTGGGCCAAGAAACGGCAAGTGGAGTTTAATCCAGATAAGTGTGAGTTCTTGCATATTTGAAAGTCAAATCAAGATAGGAATTTCATAGTGAATGATAGGACGTTAAGGACTATAGTGGGGGTTCAGGTGCACTCTTCTCTGAAAGTGGAGTAACAATTAGACAGGGTAGTGAAAAAGGCTTTTGAAACACTGGCCTTCATGATTCAGGGCATTAAGTACAGAAGTTGGGAAATTATGTTGCAGATGTGTAGTACGTTAATTAGACTGCACTTTGAGTATTGTATTCAGTTTTGGTCACCAAACTATAGGTAGGATGTTATTAAACTGGAAAGCGTGCAGAAGAAATTTACAAGAATGTTGCCAGTGTTCCAACGGTCTGAGCTACAGGGAAAGATTGGACAAGCGAATACTTTTCTCTTTACTGCCGAGGAGACTATGAGGGGATCTTATAGAAGTTTTTACATTCAAAAGAGGCATGGATAGAATGAATGCACTCAGTCTTTTCCCACTCTCGGGGAAACGAGGACTCGAGGGCATCAGTTTAATGTTTGAGGGGAAAGAATAAGAGGGAACCTGCAGGGCAGCTCTTTACTCATACGAAGGTACGATTTTGGATTGAGTTGCCAGTGGTCGTGGTTGGGGCAGGGATATTAACAGCTATTGAAAGGTATTTGAATTAATACTTGAATAAGAAAGGTTGAGGAGGATATGGTCCATGTGCAGGGAAATGAGGTTAGCGTAGATGGATGGTTTGGTCGGCTTAGACCAGTTTGCACAAAAGGGTCTGTCTTTGTGCTGATGGGATTCTATAATCATTTGAATCTATGACTGTAGAGATTACGTGCAAACGGGATGTTTTTAATGTTTGGGGAGTCTAAAACATGTTTTAATGTTGGGTCAGATGGGAAAAGTATTTATGAGTGAGATGGGAAAAGCCAAGACACTGTACACATTAAAGCATGAAGCAGTTTGTTTTTAAATAGATCTTCATGGTAATCAATTAAAAAGGAACGAACGTGGGAATATGCTTTTGGTATTGATAATATAATCGTATTGGATAGGGGAGCACTTTTAAACTGATTAATGCTGGATTTTTCCACCCAGTCTTGATGATTCCATGTTTGAATTCAGAGGGATCCCTGTTTCACTTTTTGTCACATATCTCCACCACTCACTACATTTTAAAATATAACTGCGTTGGTAACATTAAAAATAAATACAGGTCTCAGACTTTATCTAGTTCAGCGTTAACAAGTTTGCCAAGTTTACATATTAAGTAAAAACATTGTTGCCATTTTCAAGCTAAAACTCCCCAAACAAAGCTACAATGAGGAAATGTAAAGCTCTTCAGAGTGTTATCTTTGAAACACTTTGGAGGAATAAGTGAGGACTGCAGATGCTGGAGATCAGAGTCAAAAAGTGTGGCGCTGGAAAAACACAGCAGGTCAGGCAGCATCCCAGGATCAGGAGGATCAACGCTTCAGGCATAAGCTCCTCATCAAGAATGCCTGATGAAGGGCTTCTGACCGAAATTTCGACTCTGCTGCTCCTCGAATACTGCCTGACTTGCTGTGCTCTTCCAGTGCCACACTTTTTTTACTTTGAAACACTTCGAACAAATGATAGTTAAACTCATGACCAAGAAGAAATAACAGATAATACTAGATAGTGTTGCGATGCGGTTCTGCTCACACAGGCGACTGGTGCTGGACTCCAGTCCTTGACCAGTTGTATTTGGCTGAATGACCTTTGCTTCAGCTGCCGGGTTTTTTTTACAACGCATACCCCACAGAAATTCACCACAAGTGGGAAAGATGACGTTGGGTTTCTCAGCTTCTCCATGCTGCTGTATAGAGAGACAGAGGGCTGTGAGCTCATGCTTCACAGGCAGCATAAATTATCTCCTTCTCTGAGTTCCAACATGCAATAGTTTTACCCCAACCCCAGACTGAATGTCATGAACTCTCTCTGAATGTTTCTAGACTGAAACATCTGCCATCTTTAGCAGTGCTACTTATTATTATGTCGGTCAAGAGATTTTATTTTTATGATTCATATTTTTATAATATGTTAAAATGAAAAGATCTTATTCAATGATTATTTCCCCAACATTGAGTTTCCTTCACAAGCAGAAGTATCCATTGGATATACACACAAAACACACTGCTGAAGGTCTTATATCTCACCAACTAAACTTTGATATCATAAACTGTTCATTCCAGGAATGAGTGAAGGTCGATATCCCTGGGAATTACTACAGTTACGGAGATCAAACTACAATGCACGAAGAAAACGACTGTTTGAAAGTTCAAAGCTTTTGCAGAAACAAAGCATTGTTTCATTATCTTCTGGCACTTCCTCTATCTGCATGATAACGTCTTTTGAGATTCATGAACGAGGACAGACAAATCTCTCTGGATCACCAAGTTCTGGGATGTTTCTCCATTTCAATCTTTTCCTGTTGTTTTATCCTTTGTGCCATAAAATGCTAGTTCCCATAACATATGCAGTGCTACTGTTTCTGACGAATGCTTGTTCACTCACTTCCCCTGCCTATGTCCCACTGGAGAGTCTCATACTCCACTTGACAACTTATTGAATGACCATCTTGATGCATGAGTTAATTGAACACCTATAAATTCATTACCATCATCCAAATCATTCAGATACACTGATATCTTTGGCTCTCCAACAATTAATGCTTTTCAAACCTTACATTTACACATTTATCCCGACTTTTTACTACCTTAGTATTGAAGCTTTAAAGGGCTCATTCTGTGCTCAATTACGTAATCCTGACTCTGCTTAGCATTTTAGAGAAGATGAATCTTCTATTCGAGGGTAACAATTCTGGGTGGTTGAATCGTCTTCCTCGGGCACAATAGCAGCCTTGAAGGACTGGCTAAGAAAGCTACACACGTTAAGAGCAGCAATTGGCTATTGTGTCCCTCGAACCTGCTGTACTATTGAGAGATCATTGCTGATCTGATTGTGCTTGAACATCCCACTGTTCTAAATAACATTGGCTCCTTTGTCCATCCTGTGAAGCTCAAACTCAAATACTTTCCATAAGCTAGACAGTCCTGCTTCCTGGAATGAGAATTTTACAGTCAGCACTGTCCTCAGGAGAAAAGAATATCCTTTTGTCAATCTGATAAAGGAGAGTCCTTATCTAGTAATTGTTTTCCTTCACACAAATTTAAGAGCTATGTGATACAAGTGCAAATATCGGAACATATGCAGGTCATTCAGTTGATCAACCCTATTCCACACAACCTTTAATTCAGTATTCAATCAGGAATCAAAAGTCTCTATTGCTCCCTGGAAAGATCTGTTTAAAGCAGGAATTACATTTGTGATGATGCTTTACTTTAACAAGGTGAGTTTGTCCTTTTTTTAAGGAGAGTTTCTAAAGACAGAGGTGCTGAGCGGTCTAAGAAGAGCTTAATTTAATCTCTTGAGCTTAGTTTAACAATGGCTGGAGAATGGCCAGTTCCCCCAGTTCAGTTTTTCTCTCGTTTGCTCTCCCTCGGGCAGTCACAAGATACTGGAGACCAGGAAGGTTGTAAGCTTTAGCAAATGATTCCTGATTGTCTTTCTTTGGATTTGCATTTGTCTGTGAGAAAAGGAGAGGTAATTACAGCAATAGCTCGGCACTAAATTTGGTGCAAATGCCAATGGAGTGTTTGGAAATGGCTAGAATACAATGGCAGGTGATTAAAGTTCAGAAATTGGCACTTACTAAAGTCGCTGTAAGAGGATGGAGGTGAAAGTAGGAGGTCAGCTTAATGAGGAGAGGATGAACAACCTCATCGTTGCCAAAGTCCTGTTGAGGATCTCTTCAAATATACATAAGCATTGCTAAATTTGATGATAAGAGTGTAGAAACGTTTTCAACTTAATTGAGTAAGTGACTAAACAATTAAGTGGCCAGTGACCATATTGGTTTTGTTGATCAAAGTAAAGCTGAAAGGTAGAGTTCGTGAGGTACTCACATCACTGTCAGAGGAGATATCTGAGGCCTAAGAGGAGATGAAGAAATCCATCTTAAATGCATAAGAGCTTGTGCCAGCATCCTACAGATAGCAATGCAGAAGTCGAAGGAGGAACTGTAGTCAAATGCACATTGAGTTTGGAAGAATCAAAGTAAGGAATTGTGATTGGTGAATAAGGGAATTAAAAAAAAACATGTGACATTCTTAGAGGGACAATTATTTCGAAGGAGTTCAAAAATTCCTGAGATAATGAGAACTCAAGTGGAAGATCAGAGAGTTAAATTAGCAAGATGAGTACTGAAATGTCTGATGATTATGACTTGGTTCGTAAACCAAAATTGAGCTTCCAAAGTCAATATCAATCCATGGGGGGGTAGAATTTGGGGAATAGAGAAAGCCTCTCTCAGTGAGGGAAAGATCGATAACGGTGAAGATAATAAAGATAACTTACCACAGGGTAAAATGGAAACCAATGAAGTGGAAAGAAAAGTTAAAAGCTCTGGTGTTTTCACTGCTATAAAGTAGGCCATATGAAGTCACAGTGTTGGTGTTGCTGGGAGAACATAAATGACGAGCAGGTGGTCATATAGAGGCTATGAAACTCAAGCTAAAAAAGACAAAAACATTTTTACTGGCTTGGACTGCGTAACAATGTAATTGAATTTTATCAGATAGATCATTCATGTCAAGTAATTGGAAAAGCACAGGCAGTAATAAAATCCGCACCACTTCTGCATTTGGGAAACCTTTAAAAAGAATCCTAATTGATTGTGTAGGACCCCTGCCTCAATCAATATGTAGGAATCAGTATTTGTTAACAATCATGGATGTGTCTACAAGAATTGCAGAGGCCATTTCTTTAAGCAATAATACAGGTTAAAGTGTTGTAGGAGAGCTGCTCAAATTTTTGGCTAGATAGGGACTACCTACAGAGTTAAAACCAGATCAAGCGTCAAAATTTATATCAAAGTTATTCAGGAAACGTATGAATAGTTCAGGAATAAAACAAATCAAATAAACTGCCGATCATCCAGAATCGCAAGGAGCACGAGAAAGTTGAAATCAGACATTAACGACCATGTTCAGGGTGTTTTATGAAGAGAATCCAGATGACGGCGATGAAGGAATTCTGTTTGTCCTTTTTGTCATTAGAGCTGCAATAAATAGATCGATCAAATTCAGTCCATTTGGATGAGGTTTTTGGGCACGAGGTGAGAGAGTCACTAAAATTGGTGAAGGAGAAATTGCTGAGACAAAATTTAGAGACCACATCTCTGGACTATGTGTCATTTTTTTGCGAATTGGTAAATAGAGTGGGGGAATTTACAACACTGATCTTTAAAAATATCAGATTATGAGATGAAACAGGAAGCAGAAAAAAAATCAAAAACTCACAATTGTACTGTCAGAGATAAGGTGTTAATATTGCTTCCAATGAACCTTAAAAGCAACGTTTCATTGACTTTATCGATTCGAAGGGAGATTGATTGAGGTGAACTATTTGACAAGGTCTCCAGGCAGAATGTAGTCTCATTGAGTGCGTCATGTTAATATGCTCATAACATATTTTGGCAGAAAAGTGAAAAAGGAGACTAACTTACTGCGTACAGCACATAATGAAGAACACAATTCAGAGGATTCTCAAGTGGACATTCCTCAGATTCGACTGTTCAATGAGGATATTGTCAAAATTGTATTAGATTATTGCATTACCTTCCAGTAGAAAATCAACATGACCAGAAACAGTTAGTAGTATCGCATGGGGAAATATATTTGAATAAACGGGGAAGTAATAATCGAATTATGCATGATGTAGGAAAATGATGAAGTGCTGCTCCACTTAAGCAACGTCCTTGTAGACTTAATAGTCTAATGATAAAAACAACACAACATAAGGTGGAAGTCCAACAGGTGCATCTGGAGGCACTAGCCTTTGGAGCACTGCTCCTTCAACAGGTGGTTAGAGGGCCACATACCGGCCCTCTGACGTTGGCTCACTTGTTAAAAAATGAGATTGAACGCATGCTCCAGGACAACATAAGCAAATTTATTTGTAGTGACTGGAGCTCACCCATGATAATGGTTTCAAAACCAGATGGTACACAACGTTTATGTCAGTACAGATGCAAAATTTGATTCACACCTGATTCCACATTTGGAAGACAGTATTGGGAATTGGGACAGACATATATTTGCTCGCATGTACCTTACCTCAAAGAGCAGAAACAATTTTTGGTTTTGAAACACCGAATAGACTATATAATTAAGAGTTATGTTATTTGTTATGAAAAATACACCAGCCACATTTCAAAGTAGGAACCAATAAAGTCATTTCAATATTACCCAGTTGTTTGTTATGTATGGATAACCTGGTGATTTTTAGGCATACATAGTGAGAACATTTAGAGTGATTGAGTCAGAGAGATGTGATGCACAGAAACAGACCGTTCAGTCCAACTCATCCATGCCAATCAGTTATCCTAAACTAATCTCATCCCATTTGCAAGCAACGGTCAAATATCCATTTAATACTTTGTCTATTTATCCTGTTATCAAAGTGCAAGTGTACTGTACCTTTAGGAAATTTGAAGAGCCAGTAAGGACTTCCTAACACAGTACAAATTGTTCTGAACGAGGTAAAAATGTCGTACTAGGTCAAAACCAATTGTACAGCTGTTTTGCTGTGGAAAAATAATTCAAATTTGCCCAAGCAGTTTGAATTATGCCCCAATATGCTAGAATCCAATAAAATTTGAAGTTAGTACTTTGATAAAATGAAAACTAATGGAACGATCTGATGTTTTATAAGTAACATGCGAAATGTCCCTAAACTCCTACATCCGATAAGAAGATCCTATCAGTCTATTAAAGATCATCTTTTTTCCTTCACAATTTACGGATGGTAAAAATAGGACTGTCTTTTGCTCTAAAAACGTTCTTCGGCCTAACATAGTACTTGTGTTTTACATTTTTAAAATCTAATGAGTAGAATGATTTCAATAAATCATGCAATCAAGAAAAAAAACTCACTACTTCTACCTACTACCGTAAACATAAATTAAGGTTACATGTTAAAACTATAACTTATTGTTTCTGTGCTGTGAGTCTCCCAAACAGGTTCCTCCATGGTCAGCTGTGAATTTCACTGTTTGTTAATTTTTCCTAGATGCACTCCGATGTCCAGAGATCTATGAACTCAAGCAGAAAAGGCTGTAGCATGCAGATTCACTTCTTTGTCAGTCGCAGTTTTGCAGAATTAAGCAAATTGTTCGAACGACTTCAGGAGAGAGGCTGGGTGATAAACCTGGCTAAGAGTGAATTCGTCAAAGACAAAGTCATGTACGTGGGTCATGTTATCGGACCTCACGGAATGTGAAACACAGATTATTCCGGAAATTCCCACACCCTGTAAAAAAGGGATTGCCTGGACTGAGGGGGTTATTTTGGAAATTCATTCCGAAATTTAAAAGTGTGGCTGCTCCACTCACTGAATTATTGAAGTAATGCAGGAAAATTCATTGAACAACACCCTGTCAGAAAGCATTTGACAGCCTGCAAGCTGTGTTACTCACTGCCGCTGTATTAGCCACACCTAACTATGCAAAGTATATCAAGATGACTATAGGTGTGAGTGATGTGGGTGTAAATGCTGTACTCTTACAAGACGAAAACTAGAAGATAGAAAGAATTATTAGATGCTTTTCCAGGAAATTGAAAATTCATCAACAGAAATGTACAGCAATTGAGAAGGAAACTTTGAACTTGGTATCGCCATTTAAGTCTTGATGTGGCCAATAATGTTCCTTATTCGAGTGTGTGGTGCTGGAAAAACATAGCAGATCAGACAGCATTCGAGCAGCAGGGTAATCAAAGTTTTGATCATAAGCCCTTTATCAGGAATGAGGCTTGTAGGTTCATTGGCTGGGAGGTAAATGGGGGGGTGGGGGTGGAGTGGGGCTGGGGGTAATGTAGCTGAGAGTGCGTTAGGTAGATGAAGTGGAGGTGAAGGAGGTAGGTAGGAGAGAAGGATCAGCGGAGAGGTGGGAAGGCAGACAGACATCTGGGACAGGTCTAGTGGTTTGGTGCCAAGTTGGCGATTGGATCTGGGATAAGATGGAGGGAGCGGAACTAAGGAAAAAGGAGGCAACTGCATTAATGCCGTGTGGTGGAGGGTCCCAAGGTGAAAGGTGAGGCGTTCTTCCTCCGGGCGTCGGTTGAATAGAGATTGGCATTGGAAGAGACCCAGGACCTGCATGACCTCGGAACAGTGAGAAGGGGAGTTAAAGTGTTTGGCCATGGGGCGGAGGGGCTGATTCGTGCATTCATCCCGGAGATATTCTCTGAGCCATAACCCAGCGTTCCAACTCGGCACCGCCCTCATGGCAGGAGCGGACAGACTGAAATAACCTGTATTAGTGAATGTGTGCATGATTATTGTCAATGTGATGTATATATGCTTTAGTGTATTAACAAATTAAGACTAAAGAGTATCAAATGAACTCAACTTTATACTTTGGTGTTTCTTCTTTTAAGGAAGGAGGGTGACGCTGCTGCCATTTTAATGAGGTGATTTTGTTGTTTTTTTAAAGAAAAGTCTTAAAAACAGAGATTTCGAGGGAAGAACCTAGTTAAGCAGTGGCACGTGAGTGGTCAGTTCTCCTAGTTCAGATTTATTCTCATGTTGGTTTAGCTCTGGCAGTCACAAGTTGCTGGAGACCAGGAAGCTTGCAAACTTCAGAAAATGATTCCTAACTGACTTTGTCTCTGAAATCTCTCTGGATGATGTTCTCTCCTGCCTCGAAGAATCTGTGTTTGAATTTGCCTTTTTGCCAAGGAATGTGTTTATGGGATGTGACATGATTGGAGCAATGCAGCAGTAATGTTGCTGTATCGCATCAGCTAAATTTATCAATGGTAAAGTTGTTCTAAATTCTTTTTTGTTGTTTCTGCTTGCGTGAAACCAAGTGACTTGACCAGCTCCAACCCTTCTGAAATATCAATCTCACCTCTGACTTTAAACTAAGAAAACGATAGTGTCCAGACTGCATTCTTGAACTATAACACCTTTGAGATAATAAATACCTGCTTATTTTCACCTAAAATTTTTGGGGCCCAGACTATAAACTGTGCAGCCTACTTCTGGCACCCGGGAATGGGGAAGCATGATCTTAGCAGCTACCTGTCAAATAAAGTCTGTAACATTTCCATCTGAATAAGATCACTGCTTCTTCACATAAACTCCCGTGTGTATAGGCCCAACTCTCACCATTCCCACTGATGATGCACAAATCAAACAAGTAAACTGTCTCTGAAAATGCTTCAAATGCAGTTATAATCATTCTCATCAAATTGTACTGTTGATGCTCACTGTTTCAAATCTTCTTTGTTTTGTGCATATTGTCAGAACTCGCTCCTCATTCCTCAAGAATCCATCACTCGACTCTGCTTTGAGTTTATTTGACATGATTCCAAAAATGCACTGCTCAAACACGGATGACTGGGGAACATTATATAAACAGCATTCCCACTGTTTTGTGTTTTTTTTTTCTTTTGATTATTGTCTTATGCAGACTCTCACTCACCTTTAATCAATAGGATTATAATTCCTAAACTAATTTAATTCAATAAAATTTGAACATATTTCGTTCTGATGCACAATGTATCACAAACATCTCGAAATCATAATTGGGCCCTTCAGCCCATTGTGTCAAAGGAAGGAATCGAACTCGCTATGCACAATTTTCCTCTCACATCTCCAGATTGTTCTAATTTTTCTCTCTCTCTTTGTATTTTATATAATTATATATATATATATATATATACACACACACACACAATATGCTTTCTAATCAACAGCTTATTTTATTTCCAGATTTCGTACTCTGCAAATTTCGAAGGCAACTTGATAATGAAATTGTTGGAATTTAGAATGATTCTGGTCATTCCCCCCCACTATTTCCAGCCATTCTTCCCTCAATGATCGCAAAGTCTTCTATTTAGACTCTTAAATGTGCTGCTTCATTGTCATAGAAAAGGTGTTAGATTGAAAGAAGTTAACTGGAGCTCTGTGTTCAGTGACTGTAATTAATGCAAATCTCCATGGATTCTAACATTATCGCTGGAGAGTTTCTCTCTTCTATTAATACCAGAGTCCGATCAATGAGCTAGCCTATAGCATCTGTAGAAACATCATCTCGACACTAACAGGGATCAGCAGCTCCACAGAAAAGGAGAGAAGAGATCAGAGTCTGAGAACATTAGACTGTAATGTTACAGCAACGGATCAGAATATAACAACATTAAACTGGAATGTTACAGCAATGAATCATAGTTTTATAGCATTAAACTGGCATGTAATGACAATGGGCAGGAGTTTATCCGTTGGTCTTTCCTGGCTTTCTCAGGAGTGGCCAACCTTGTCAACACGGATCACGTGTGTACTTTGGGTGATCCAAGCTGGTTATTATCCCATCCTCGCTATCATTGGTGTCCCTGGTAAGTGTCTCTATCATACTATTTACTGTATTAGGCGTGTTGCACAGACTTACTGTCCTTTTTTTAAATTCTAAAAGGATTGAAACGTGTCATAATATCCATTCGTTAGCTTTAACTCTTATCAAACAAGTTTAAGCGAAAACCAAAGATCAGCAAGGCAGCCTACATGTGGAACCACAGAAGATGGGGAGACTTAATTGAAAATTTTGCATTAATATTAACTGTGAAGAAGGACATAGAAGATTATAGAATGTGGGAAGTAGATGGTGAAATCTTTTTTTTAAAGTTCATATTACAGAGGAGGAGGTGCTGGATGTGTTAAATGCATATAGGTGGATAAATTCCCAGGACCTGACCCTGTAACTCTATAGGAAGTTCGGCAACTGGTTGCTGGGCCCCTTGCTGAGATATTTGTATCATCCTTCGTCACAAGTGAGGGACCAGGAGACTGGAGGTTGGCTAACATGGTGCCACTGTTTCAGAAAGATGGTAAGGAAACACCAGAGAAGAATTGACCAGTGATCTAGACATCAGTGGTGGGCAAGTTGTTGGAGGGAATCCTGAGGGATAGGATTTACATGTATTTGGAAAGACAATGACTGATTTTGTTTAAACAACATGGCTTTGTGTGTGCAAACTAATGTCTCACGAACTTGTTTGAGTTTTTTTGAAGAAGTGATGAAAAGGATTGATGATGGCAGAGTGGTACGTGTGATCGATATGTATTTCACTAAGGATTCGATACTGCTCCTGGTGCTAGACCGATTAGCAAGGTTAGACCACATGGAATACAGGGAGAACTAGCCATTTAGCTACAGAACTGGCTCAAAGGTAGAACACCGAGTGTGGTGGTGGTGGTGCCACGATGATCAGTGTTGTTTCCATAACTTTTCATCATTTATATGGATGGTCTGGAAGTATAGTTATCTGTAGATAACACCAAAATTGGAGGTCTTGTGGACAGCAAAGATCGCTATCTCAGAATAAAAAGTCCCGAGAACTGGCAGATGGAGTTTAATTCAGCTAAATGTGAGGTGCTGCATTTTGGAAAGGCAAATCATAGCAGGATTTCTACAGTCAATGGAAATGTCTTGGGGCTGTGTCGCAGAACAGGGACCTTGGAGTGCACCTTCATAGTTCCTTGCAATTGAAGTCGCAGGTAAAGAGGAAAGTGAAGAAGACTTTTGTTATGCTTTGTTTTATTGGGCAGAGCATTGAGTTGGTAATTGGGAGGTCAATTTGGGGCATTACAGGAATGGTTTGGCAATATTTGGTATATTGTTTGCTGTTCTGGTCTTCCTCTTATCGGAAGGATGTTTTGAAAGTTGAAACAGTTCAGAAATGATTGACAATAATATTGCCAGGTTTGGAGGATTTGAGCTATAGGGAGAGCTTGAATAGACTGGAGCTCTTTTTCCTGGACCTCCGGAGGCTGCTGGCTGACTTTGTAAAGGTTTATAAAATCACGAGGAACATGGATAGTGTTAATAGAAAAGGTATTTTTCCCTGGAGTGGGAATGTCTCGAACTAGAGGACATTTATTTAGGGTGAGAGGGGAAAGACTTAAAAGAGATGTAAGATTCAACTTATTCATGCAGAGGGTGGTACGAATATGGAATGAACTGCCAAAAGAAATAGTGGTGCCTCTTACAAGTACAACATTATAAAAGCATCTCGATGAATCTCTGACGAGGAAGGGTAAACAGGGATTCAGGCCAAGTGATGTCAAATAGTGATTGGTTGCCACAGCGGACGCTGATGGGACCCCAGCTATTCAAAATACATATTCATGATTTGGATGAAGGAGAGAAAAGTATAATCTCAAATGCAAATGCAACCAAGTTGGCTGGGAGGGTGAACAGTGACGAAGATGCAGAGATTCTTCAGCATAATCTGGGTGAGTCGAGCAAATCGATGGCACATGCAGTATAATTTGAATAAATGCGAGGTTATTCACTATGAAAGCAAACTAAGAAAGTATATTACTGTATAAATGGCTATAAATTGGGAGACGGGATTTCTCAGCGGGACCTTGGTGTCCTGCCTAACCAGTCTCTGAAATTTGTCATGCAGGTGCAGCAGGCGGTAAAGAAAGCCAAAGGTATGTTGGCCTTCATTGTGGGAGATTTCGAGTATAGGAGCAGGGATGTGTTGTTGCAGGTTTCCAGGGCATTGATGAGGCCGCACCTAGAATTCTGTGTGCAGTTTTCGTCTCCTTTTCTGAGGAGCGATTTTGCTGCTCTTGAGGGATAACAGTGAAGGTTTACCAGACTGATTCCGGGTTTGGCAGGACTGATTTATGAGCAGTGTTTGACTAGGATAGGGATTGTTTTCACTGTAGTTCAGACGAATGCGTTGCGGGGATCTCAGATTGACTAATAGAATTCTAACAGAACTAGACAGGGTAGGTGCAGGAGGATATTCCCGATGGTGAGTGTGTCCAGACCTGTCAGTGTCCAAGGATTTAGGGTGGACAATTAATATCAGAAATGAGGAGCCATTCCTTCACCCAAAGAGTGGTGAGCCTCTGGGAATCATTATCACAGGAAGTAGTTGATGCCAAAACTTTGAACGTTGTGAAGAGGTGGGTCGTTATTGCACTTTGGGCGAAGGATATGGGGAGAAAGCAGCATTAGGCCTACTGAGGTGGATGATCAGCAATGTTGCGATGAATGATGGGACCGGATCGAAGGGCCTAATGGCCTCCTCTTATCGTCTGTATTTCTACGTTTTCTATGTTTCAATGTTACATCCAAAGGTACTACTGGTGTTGGTGTTCAAGATGCTGACCATCAGAAAATGGTACAATATACACAGTCATTCATTTCGCTGGAGAGATGGAGTGTCCCAATATTCAAATTGTTGAGAGTACTGGAACATCTGACACTGTCTCCAAAGAAAGGGAAATGAATAGAAGAGATCAGGGAACGAAACTATGATAATCACCAATAAGTGGTCATGCTGTGTATTTGTGGGAAGTAACATACTTAACTCTGTGGAAAGTAATTGGAGAGCTTTCCTCAGTTGTGCTTGAGCTGCAGCATAGATTCACTTAGGATATTCAATGTGACTGACAAACTGAGAAAGCATTTTAGAATGGGGAAAGCCATGTAAAGCGGTCGGAGGACGATGTTGGGCTAGGGCAGGGAGTTGAGGCAGTTTGGATATGACCAATACATCCTGAGTTTTCCAGGAACACTTCCCCAACAAATTGGGAAAGCAGGAGCACAGAGTGAGGCAAATCTTGTTCAAAGAAGAGGTTGTGTCACAGCTGTGTCACCCAATCCCTTTCAACAAATTATTTAGACTTACACCAGGTGAAGACTGGGCTCACATTAACCATGAACGTCATGGTTTTATTGAGTTCCTATGATCCAGAACTTCCCAGGGAGGAGTAGATGTAAATTACATCATCTCCCACAATGCTGTCCATTGATGTATCCATTAGCTGATGGAGAGAACCTACTCCATGCGAGGTGTGCACATTGTTTCTGTTTTCCGGGTGGATGACAGAAAATAATCTCAGAAGTACCAGTGAACCGAATAACTTGTAATGTGTTGAATATGTCTATGTAGCCATTGTTTATTGTTCTTCGCAGGTTATCTTGCAATTGATTGTTTCTTGGTCTGCTGAAGGCTATTTGGTGTTGATAGCACCAAAATGACATTCAGAGGGAATTCGAGAGTTTCGACACACAAACTCTGAATGAACAATATGTTTCCAAGGCAGGATGAGCACGTGACTTGCGGAGAATCGTGTCAATGTGGTGTTCCCACCTACCTGCTGCTCTTGTCCCTCGGGGTGGATTTGTTTGTTCGTTTTGAAGATGCTGGTAAGGAAATGTAATGATTTACTGTGAGGCATATTGCAGATTCCATGACAAATAATGACAAAGAATTGCATGAAATTAATAGGTGAGGAATAGGGAACCAGAGGAGCTGAACACATTGCCAAAGGGAAGATGCAGGATAGAGGTTTTGGATTCCTGGATAATTGGGTCTCTTTCTGAGGTAGATGGAACATCTCCAAACAGGATGCTCTTCACCTGAACCAGAGGGGTAGCAATAGCCTTGAGTGAGGGAGAATTTGAAATACTCTCCGGAACAGTTTAAGCTAATTTCGCAGGGGTATAGGAACCAAAATTGTAGTTCCAACATACAGGAGGTTAAGAACAGTGAGGTAAGAAAAATGGTTTCAACGTCGCAAGAGGGCACCATCAAGCAAGAAGCTGATTTGCAGTGTGTCTACGTTAATGCAAGGAGCATGCAGAATGACTTGGGTGAACTTGCAGCATGGGTTAGAACGTGAGACTTCGATGTTGTGGCCATTTCGGAGACATTGTGGAGCAGTGAAAGGAAAGGTTATTGCAGGATTCTGGATTTAGATGTTTCAGTAAGAAGAGGGAAGACTGTAAGAGATGGGGGCGTTGGGGAAGGTGGTGTGGCATTGTTAATCAAGGACAGTATTGTAGTGGCAAAAAGGACGTCTGAGTGTTCGTCTGCTGAGGTAGTAAGAGCTGGTTTTAGAAACAGGGAAGGAGAGGTAACCCTGTTGGGAGTTTTCTATAGGCCTCCAAATCGTTCCAGAGATGTAGTGGAAAAGATAGCAAAAATGATTTTTGACACGAGCGAGAGTGACAGCGTAATTGTTATGGGAGACTTTAATTTTCCAAATATTGTCTGGGATCATTATCGTGCAAGTACTTTAGATGTGTCAGTTTTTGTCCAATGTGTACACGATATGTAGACAGACTAAAAAGGAGCGATGCCACATTGGATTTGGTACTAGGTAATGAATTGGGCACGATTTTAGATTTGGAGGTAAGTGAGCAAATTGGTGATAGCGATCACAATTTTATTATATTTACTTTAGCGATGGAAAGAGATAGGTATATACGGCAGGGCAAGAGTAGTAGCTGGGAGAAAGCTTAAATAGGATGCAATGCGGCAAGATTTAGAATGTATAGGATGGGGAAGGAAACTGCAGGGATTGTGTACAATTGGAATGCGGAGCTTATTCAAGGAATAGCTACTGTGTGTCCTTTAAGAGTATATGCCTGTCAGACAGGAATGAAGTGGTCGAGCGAGGGAGCCGTGGTTTATTAAAGAAGTTGAATATCTTGTCAAGAGGAAGAATAAGTCTGATGTTATGGTGAGACATGAAGGGCTCAGTTAGAGCGCTTAAGATCTCCAAATTAGCCAGGAAAGATCTCAAGAAAGACACGAAACAAGCCAGAAGAGGACATGTGAAGCCGTTGGAAGATAGGTTCAAGGAAAATCTTAAGGAGTTTTCTAGGTATTTCAAGAATAAAATAATGACTAGAGTAAGATTATGGCCAAACAAAGATAGTAGTGGGAAGCTGTGCATTGACGCAGACGAGATGGGAATGCGCAAAATAAATATTTTACGTCATTCTTCGCTCTGGAAAAAGATGATGTTGTCGAGCAGTACACTGAGATACAGGCCACTAGACTAGATGGGACTGAGGTTCAAATGGAAGAGGTGTGAGCAATTCTAGAAATCGTCAAAATAAATAAGTCCCATTGGGTTGTACGGGTTTATCCTACAATTCTCTGGAAAGCCAGGAAGGAGATTGCAGACTGTTTGGCTTTGATCTTTATGTCGTCATTGTCTACAGGAATCGTGCTGGAAGACTAGAGGATAGCAAATGTTGTTCTCTTATTCCAGAAGGGGAGTGGAGACAACCCTGGGAATGATAGACCAGTGAGCCTTGCTTTATTTGTGGATAAAGCATTGGAAAAGGTTATAAGTTATAGGATTTAACATCATCTAGAAAGGAATAAGTTGATAGGGCTAGTACACATGGTTTTGTGAATGGTAGGTCGTGCTTCAGAAACCCGATGGAATATATGAGAAGGTGGACAATAAACTGGATGAGGGTAAAGTGGTTGATGTGGTGTATGTGGATTTCAGTAAAACATTTTATTATGTTCCCCACGGTAGCCTATTTCACAAAATACGGAGGCATGGGTTTGAGGGTTGTTTAGTGATTTTGATCAGAAGTTGGCTAGTTGACAGAAGACAGACGGTATTAGTTGATGGGAAATGTTCATCCAGGGGTTCAGTTACCACTGTGGTACTGCAAGGATTTATTTTGGTCCACTGTTCTTTGTCGTTTTTAAAATGAGCTGGATGAGGGTGTGGAAAGAATCTATTTTGTAAATAAATTCATTTCTATTTCTGCCTTCTGATCCATAGATTATTCCTGAATTAACCAATACTGACTGTTCTGTTATAACAGACGAGTCCGCATCATCAAACTCTGCTGTGATCTCCCACATGCACTGACTTTATTCCTCTCTCAGCTTTTACCTGAGCCTGAACAAGTTTGTGTACAATTTCAGCATTTTATTTTAAAGTGAATGGAGTTTCTTCCTAATATAAATATCTGTATTGCAGCCTCGATCTGTATCCCTGCCTCAGACACTCTGCTTCTGAAAACATTCATCCAAGTCTCGGTCTGCTTCAGTCTCAACTGTTCTAATAATTGTCTTATTGGCGTCGCACTTTATACTCTCCAGAACCTCAGTTTATCCTCAACTCTGCTGCTTGTTCATCAACACACGGAGTCTAATTCATTTACCACCCCTATAATTATTGACCTATAGTTGCTTCTGGTGTGGGAATATCTCATTTTAAAGTTCTCATTCTTATCAGTGTCTTGGGCATCACTTCTCCAATTAGTCTCATTCCTCAAATCATTTCTCATCGACCCTCAAACGTGTTTTCCCATCCAGATGTGTGCTTAAAATTAATGTGTTTCTTTCTGTTTCCCTCCTTGACCATGATTTGAGACCCTGTACAGCTGGTGGCACTGTGTCATTGCTTGTATTTTCATTTACTTCCCAAAGCGTCACACGTGAAGCTCCCTGTCAGACAGGGATATCAGCAACTTTGACTCATGACTTTCACAATTCTTCTCTGTCAATCAATTGAAACTCCATGTTAGTCATCGTCAGCTGATCATACTTGAATCCACATGGGGAAACCCCTTGGAAGTTTGAGAAGGATCAGGCATGAATTAAAGACTTTTGGACTGCAGGTACAAGGAGTGGTTAGGAAAGCAAATGTAATTCTCTCCTTCATTGCTCAAGGGGTTGAGTTGAAAAGCAAAAAGGTAATGTTGCAGTTGTACAAGGTGCTGTGAGATCACATCTGCAGTACTGTGTGTAGATTTCATTTCGGTACTTGAGAAAGGATGGCACTGGAGGGGGTGCAGCTGAGGTACATTCCGGCATTGGGTTGGGTGGTGATCTATGAGGAGAGACTGAGTAGATTGGGATTATATTGATTGGAATTCAGAACAATGAGAATTTGAGAAACATATAAAACAATGAAGAGAATGGATCATATAGAAAGAGAGAGGATGTTTCCACTGACAGGTGAAACTAGCATAAGAGGCATAGCTGCAAGATTAGAGGATTTAGGACTGAATTGGGAAAGAATGTCTTCACCCAGAGGGTTATTAATCTGTGGAATTCCTTGCCCGGGAAGTAATTGGCGCTATTCAGGAAACTGTTTTAAAATTAGGCTTTTTTTCTGACAATGGAAGAAAATAACGGATACAGTGAGAGGTTGAGTAAGTGGAGCTGAGTCCACAAAAAGATCAGCCATAATCTTATTGAATGACGGAGCAGGGTCGAAGGTACTCCTGCTCCTAGTTCTTGTGTTATTATCAACAGCTCAAAACGTGTTGCTAACAATGAGCTGGAAAATAGACTGAAAGGAAGTTCAGTTGATAAAATTGACAGATATTTATATTAACAGTTCACAACAATCGAGCATGATTGGGAGACGACGGCCTTGTGGTATTATCGCTAAATTGTTGAATTAATAGGCTCCGATAACTTTCTAGGACCCGAGTTCAAATCCTGCCACGGCAGATAGTGAAAATTTATTTCCATGAAAACAATCTCGAGTTAAAAATCTCATGATGACCATGAATCCATTGTCAATTGTTGGGCAAACATCTCTGATTCAGTAAAGTCCTTTACGGAAGGAATCTGCCATCCTTACCTGGTCTGGCCTACATGTGACTCTAGTCCCACAGTAATATGGTTGTCTCAGAACTGCCTTCTGTGCAATTAGGGATAGGCAATTAATGCTGACCTAGCCAATGATTCCGTGAACAAATTTTAAAACATCAAAAAGGAATTGATGAGATTGTAAACTTTGTATGATAAGCAAAAATAGTCAGGGTGAGTACCTAATGACAACACAGGCGCACAAATGATGAAAATTGCTGCTAGACTAGAAGTTTGGGACTTTTTTTTAGAGGCCACCAGTTGAAAGCTGTAAAGCGAATCAAGTTGGAGACAATTGATTTAGGAAGGTCAATTGTTGCAAAGTATAAACAAAAATGACATGAGGCTCCATGTGGAAATAACGATAAGAAAAAGAAAAGAATAGCTAAAACCTTTTTTTGGAACAATTGGAAGATGACATCGTGAAATTCCCAGAGGAAAAACGGAAACTCTCAAATAACTCAAACAACTATTTTATATTGGTTGTGACACTGTTTCGACAGAGAATATCCCAAAGGATCGCAGGCCTTTTTTTTCAGGAGAACTCGTTTGATAAAGGATATGATTATGAATAAACTATCGACCAAAAGCTAGTAGTCAGAGTTCGAAAGAATGTGCTCCAGACATATTCCTGGCATTTGTTGAAATATCACTACTGTCCAAGGGGATTTCAGTGGATTCAAAGGTCTTACTGTGATGCCTGTCTTCAAGGAAGGAGGAAGGCATAAAGCATGGAAATAAGGGCCAGGTAGCCTTACGTCTATTATTAGGAAACTGCTTGAGTCCATTATTCAGGAAAATAAACTGTGATTTACAATAACTTAATGGAATTGAACAGACTCAATCGAGTTATATGAAAAGGAGAAGCAGTGTTAATAAAAGTGAAACCTTAGATTGTATAATTAGATTTGGTAAGCATTTTGTGAACGACCATATAAAGTATGTATTGCACAAGGTAGGAACTTGTGGGTTATTGTTCAGAGATTGACCATTTGTGCAGACACAAAGGAGTGAATCTTGATGAATATGTCTGTGTGAGTTCAGAGAGCCATAATAAGTGGAGTACCACAAATGTCAGCCCTTGGACTCCCAGTTGCTTATTCTCTGTATTAAAGGTTTTCTTTGGGTGTGTGTGTGTGTGTGTGTGTGTGTGTGTGTGTGTGTGTGTGTGTGTGTGTGTGTGTGTGTGTGTGTGTGTGTGTGTGTGTGTGTGTGTGTGTGTGTGTGTGTGTGATGTAGAATGCAATCAATGCATATTCGATGCTGGTAAAGCTAGGTTGGAGTGCATAGTTTCATCAGGATGTAAGTACTCTACACTATGTAATTGGAAGATAGAGTTCATTGTAATAAAGTGTGATGTCTAGCACTTCAGAATGAATAATAAAAAAAAACAAATGATTATTTATATGGAGAGAGACTGTGAAAACAAAAGACCAGCACAGAGCGATTTGGGTGTTGTGTGCATGCAAGGTCTGAGAAACCATAAAGATTGATCAATTTCTAGAACAGGATCATGTGTATGCCAGGGCATTGTGGAAGGAAAGATATGTAGGTTGGAGAGTTGGGCTGAGAAACTGCAGATGGAGTTCAATCCTGTCAAATGCGTGGTCATGCATTTTGGAAGATACAATTCAAGAGCGAATTATACAGTAAGTGGAAATGTCAGAGGAAAATTATTGTACAGTGAGATTTCTGGTTGTTCAAGTCATTTGATCCCTGAAGGTGGCAATGCAGGTCAATAGATTTGTCAAGAAGACGTATGAAATGTTTTCCTTCATCAAACGAGGTATTGAGTACAGTATTTGGCAGGTCATATTACAGTTCAATAAGACTATGGTTCAGCGTTATATTTGGTACATTTCTGGTCGTCCACATTACCAACACGATTTGCAGAGAGTGCAGAAGAGGTTCACTAGGCTATTACCTGATATGGAGGGTGCAAGCTATGAAGAGAAGTTGAGTAGATTAGGATTATTATCATTCGAAAGACAGAGATGGCGGAGGGGGAATCTGAATGAGGTCTACAAAATCATGAGAGGTATAGGTAGGGTGGATAGCAAGAAGATTTTTTTCCCAGAGTGGCGAACTGAATTTCTAGGAGCCATGAGATTGGATCTGTTGATGGGAGGTATATGTGGTAAATTCATTATGCAGAGGGTGGGGGTTCCTGGAACGCGTTGCCAGTAGTGGTATTATGGTGGACACAATAGTGTCATTTAAGACCTCTCTAGACAAATATATGAACGGGCAGGGAGTAAAGAGATACAGATCCTTAGAAAAAATGCTTTGATAGAAGAACTGGGTCGGCGCAGGCTTGCAGGGGTGAATGGCTGTTCCTGTGCTATAATATTCTTCGTTATTTTTTCATTGATCTTTGTTCTTTGAAACTATGGAAGTTTCAGCAGATATAGTTGAATCATTTATACACACAAGTAAATTACTGGAGGACTGGAGGGTGGGTAAGACTGCATCTTTAGAAAGGCTGGAAGGAAAAGCGTGGAAACGATAGTCTGTGTGTCTGACATTGGTGATGAGTAAGTTGTTGGAAGACATTCTGAAAGATAAGATTTACATGACTGGAAAGGGAATGGCTGATTTGTATTGGTCAGAAAGGTTTTGTATGAGAGGAATCATGTCTTACAAACATGATTTTAGTTTGTTTTAAATGAAGTAAACAGAAAGATTGATTGTAGCAGAATGGTAGATGTTGTTTAAATGAACATTAGCAAAGCCTTTGATTAGGTTCTGCATGGTAGACTAATAAATAAAGTTAGAGCACATGGGATTGCGGGTAAGCTTGATAACTTGATATAAATTCGGTTTTACAGAAGGAGACAGAATAGAGGATTTTGCTTTGGCCTGGAAGCCTGCGACAAACAGTGTTCCATAGGGATCAGTACTGGATGGACTTTCATTTGTCATTGATGTAAAAGGACAGGATGATAATATCGAAGGCATGGTTGGTACATTTACAGATGACACCAAAATTGCTGCTATATTGGGCAATGAGACAGGTGTCTGCGATTGCAAGGAGATATTGTTCAATTAGTTCAATGGATTGAGGAGTGACAGATGGAGATTAGATAAAGTAAATGTGAGGTACTGCATTTTGATAAAATAAACAAGTGCATGAAGTACATCTCATAATTATACGGCCCCAGGTAGTACTTTAGGCCAGAGAGATCGAGGGATTTTGGTACATAAGTCTTTGAACTTTATATCAAACATGGAAAAAGGATTTTAGAAGGCATTCAGTACGTTTGCCTTGGTCGACCAGACGTTTCACGATAGGTGTTGGCATTTCATACTGAGGTTGTACAGGGCATTGATAAGGCCTCTTTTGGAGTACTGAGTCCAATTCTGATCCCTCAGTCAGAGGAAGGACATTATTAAGCTGATTAGGGTTAAAATATATTTCCTGGAACGTTGCTAAGAATGTAGGGATTGGGGTATAAGGAGAGATTGGATCGGATCATATGTTTGATTCCCTAGACTGCAGAAGATCCAAGGGTAACATTATAAAGTCATGAGAAATATTGATAAAGTGCAAGGCATGTTTCTGTTCCCTCGGACGGAGGATTTCTAAATCAGCAAGAATACTTTAAAGTGAGAAGAGAAAGATTTCAAAAGTACTTGAGGGGCAATTTGTTCTTACATCGAGATATCAGTGTGTGAAATGCACTTTCAAAGGAAGTGGTGGGTGCAGGTACAGTTACAACATTTTAAAGATGTTTGGGTAGGTACAAGCATAGGAAATGTTTAGAGGTATATGGGCCAAAGTTAGGTTGGTAGTATTAGTTGAACAAAAGGTGTGCTTCCATGTTGTTCGACTCTGTGACCATGATTCTTTTGCTTTTTATAAAAAAAAGTTAATGACTTTCGAATATCTGTGTCAAAGTGAATACTTATTCTTAAAATGGATTTCCTAGTTTTAGCCTCCCATACAAGAGGGAATGTCCATCAGGTATTCACCTGATACACGGTTTTCAAGATCTTGTTTAGTAAAGGAGAAAAATCACTTATACAGAGACCTAAAATGCATATCCTTCATAATACAAGGGCTTCAACTCAGAAACAATAAAGTGAAGTACCTTTGGAAGTTTCTAAATCAAATGATTTTTTTTCCCGCAAACCAAAAGAACTTCTGATAACAGATATAAACTGATCCCTGGAGCACTCACTGGTTTCAGTTTCACAAGACGAAAATCAAAATAAAACTCTACTCACAACGTACTGCTGTAAATCAGGAACAAAAAAACAGCATCTCTTGGAAAATCTCAGCGGAACTGGCAACTTCTGTGAAGAGAAATCAGACTATCTTGATAAATTATTTTATCCTGGGCTCTTTAAAGTTATTTCCAGGCACAGGTATCGAGCAATCTTCCAGAGCAACTAGAGCAAATAGTTTGTGAAGCCTTAGTTTTTTTTCTTAAAGTTGGCACAATACAAGCAGCCTCAATGACTACAGTCAAGCTCTCATAGAACCAAGGCGTATAGTCGGTAGTTTGCAGCAGTTGTAGCCGGGATCTCAACAGGGTTGGAAACTGTACGACATGTCGCTGGCTGCTACTCTCTCTGAATTTTCCCTTCTGGGTTGCAGGATTTGCGTTGTCCTGCAATTTGTTTTTCTGAATTTTGTACCCAGGGTGTATTTATGAGCTGTTCCCACATTGGAACAGTTACTGTTTAGTAGTAAAACAATTCTTTAAGTTTTGCTCAGTTTTCCAATCGAGTTAAGTTATTCCACGTTCATCTTTCTTTGATTATACTTTTACTATCGTGTTCGAATAATTTATGCTTTGCGTAATGTCAATTCGTTTGATCTATTAAATTGGATCTGGAACACGGCACCTTACATTTACCTTTAAAACAAGAAAAAGTTAGGGTCCAGACTAACTTCTTAATCACTTTTCAGAGTTCTGATCTCATCTGTAACACTGTGTAATGGGATCGCTCTTATTTTGGGAACAGTGGATTAATTGAAATGGGGGATAATACCTTGTTTCCTCGTTTGTTTAAAAGGATGTAATATCAACTACTGCTGGTTCACCAACTCCACTGTGCAACCAACACGTTTCATAGAATCCGATCAGTGTGGAATTCAGTCCATCTAGTTCACACTGACCTGCCATAGAATGTCATACAATCATTTCCATCCCGGTAACCCTGTGTTTCACATGGCTAATCCATCTAAGCTGCATATCCCTGGGCATTATGGGCAATTTAGCATGGTCAGTCTACCTAATCTGCACATCTTTAGACTACAGGAGGAAAGCGGAGAGCTCATCGTTTGTTTGAGAATGTATCAATTACTGCGAATCACTCACATTGTGCGGCTATGCGATGCTTCACAGAATAGCCTTGGCAACAGAAAGGAGTTTGTCTGATCTTTTGCAATGCTGTCTCTGAGATATTAGAGAAGGAGGTGTACATGTCTAGCATTGATCTGCTGGCACCATTGGGTCATTGAGAATGCTTTCGCACTTATCATTTGTCAGAGTGTAGAGCAAATAAAATGCAACTAGCAGAACGTGCAATGAAATTATTTCGTCTCATTCCATCAATGGTTCACTGAAGACAACTGCTGTGTGAACACTCCTTAATGTTTGTCATTAATACCTCCCAAAGAAAAATTAATTCTACATGGCAGAGGGGGTTCAGACGTTTCTCTATATAAGCCCCAGTACAGCTGAAATCCTCTCCGCACCCCTCTAGAGAGAGACTGCATGCATGTGTGTGGGTGTGTGGGTGTGTGTGAGTGTGTGTGTGTGTGTGTGTGGGTGTGTCTGTGTGTATTTCTATTGATGTTGCTGTTAGCTTGTATGATGCTGTGACCTGCTGCTCATCTTCTCTGACTGAATTCCAGACGGTTTTCACCTTCCATCACTGTCTATGCAGTGGAGTGAAGAGGCCAGCAGAATGTCGAATTCCATCACATTAAGCAACACAGGGACCATCAGACCAGTCCCACACAGAGATACACACAAATGCTAATACGCACAGTTACACACTCTAATACATACACGCAGATGCAGACATACGATTAAATGGGCATGAGCACACACACACACACACACACACACACACACACACACACACACACACACAAACACACACACACACACACACACACACACACACACACATATACAGATACACTGACACGAGACAAACATGGGAGTCGATCGGTATTTCTCTTTCTCTGTGATAAATTCTCACTATTTCACCCACTCAGTAAGATGTGCCACATTGTTTCTATTTCTCTGTTTGCAGCATGACTTTTTTTTTCTCTGGGTCTTTGGGATGTGTGTTGTTATTTTTGACGCTCGTTTGATATCAGTGTATGCCTTGATCACACCAGTGAGTCTGTCAGTATTTCAATTGATCTGCAGGAGAAAGTAAGGACGGCAGATGTTAGGGATCAAAGCTGAGAGCGTGGTGCCTGAAAAGCACAGCAGGTCAGGCAGCATCCGAAGACCAGGAGAATTGGCAGTACAGGTATAAGACCTTCATCAGCCCTGTCTGTAATCCGGATTCTATCCTGGCATGCTTTGCTTTTCCAGCACCACACTGTCGGCTTTGATGTCCAACATCTGCAGTCATTACTTTCTGACCTGCTCTACTTTTCCAGCGCCACATTCTCTTTCAGTTATTTTGACTGGAATGTGACACTATGACAACTTCGATGCTTGTTGATGTCACCAAACCTGGAAGAATTGCAAAGTGTGTGGAGGACAGAGTACAACAACAACAGGACAATGCCAACTTTTGAGAGTTATAAGGTAACCAGGAAGGATCTAAAGAGAGAGCTAAGAGCAGCGAGAATGGGACATGAAAGGCTTTCTACAGGTATGTCAGGAATAAAAGGTTGACTAGGGTAGGTATCGGTCCAGTCAAGGATAGTAGTGGGAAGTTGTGCGTGGAGGCGGAGGAGATTGGAGAGACACTAAATCAATACTTTTCGTCAGTATTCACTCAGGAACAGGACACTATTGCTGATGTGAATATTGAGTCACAAGTGATTAGAATGGATGGCCTTGAGGTATGTAGGGAAGAGGTCTGGGGAATACTGGAAAGGATGAAAATAGATAAGTCCCCTGGGCCTGATGGCATTTATCCTAGGATCCTCTGGGAAGCTAGGGAGGAGATAGCAGAGCCATTGGCCTTGATTTTTATGTCGTCATTGTCTACGGGAATAGTGCCAAAAGACTGGAGGATAGCGAATGTGGTCCCCTTGTTCAAGAAGGGGAGTAGGGATAGCCCGAGTAACTATAGGCCAGTGAGTCTCACTTCTGTTGTGGGCAAAGTCTTAGAGAGAATTGTAAGGTCTGATTGAAGATTTGTAGCTCGGGTATCCATTGTTGTGGTTCTGCTCGCCGAGCTGTAAGTTTTTGCTGCAAACGTTTCGTTCCCTGGCTAGGGAACATCATCAGTGCGGTGGGAGCCTCGTGTGAAGCGCTGCTTTGATGTTTCTTCCGGTATTTATATTGGTTTGTTCTTGCCGCTTCCGGGTGTCAGTTTCAGCTGCAGTGATTTGTATCTGGGGTCCAGGTCGATGTGTCTGTTGATGGATGTTCTTGCCGTTTCCGGGTGTCAGTTTCAGCTGTAGTGGTTTCATCCCCAAACTCCATCAATAGACACATTGACCTGGACACCATATACAAACCACTACAGCTGAAACTGACACCCGGAAACGGCAAGAACATCCATCAACAGACACATCGACCTGGACCCCAGATACAAATCACTGCAGCTGAAACTGACACCCGGAAGCGGCAAGAACAAACCAATATAAATACCGGAAGAAACATCAAAGCAGCGCTTCACACGAGGCTCCCACCGCACTGATGATGTTCCCTAGCCAGGGAACGAAACGTTTGCAGCAAAAACTTACAGCTCGGCGAGCAGAACCACAACAACAGAATTGTAAGGGATAGGATTTATGAACGTCTGGATCGGAATAATGTGATCAAGAATAGTCAGCATGGTTTTGTGAAGGGCAGGTCGTGCCTCACAAACCTTATTGAGTTCTTTGAGAAGGTGACTAAGGAGGTGGACGAGGGTAAAGCAGTAGATGTGGTGTATATGGATTTTAGCAAGGCGTTCGATAAAGTACCCCATGGTAGACTAATGCAAAAACTACGGAGGTATGGCATTGAGGGTGCATTAGAGGTTTGGATTAGGAATTGGCTGGCTGGAAGGAGACAGAGGGTAGTAGTTGATGGAATAGGTTCATCTTGGAGTGCAATTACTAGCGGTGTTGCACAAGGATCTGTTTTGGGACCATTGCTGTTTGTCATCTTTATAAATGATCTAGAGGAGGGGCTTGAAAGCTGGGTGAGCAAGTTTGCGGATGACACGAAAGTCGGTGGAGTTGTGGACAGCGAATAAGGATGTGGCAGGTTACAGCGGGATATAGATAAGTTGCAGAGCTGGGCAGAAAGGTGGCAAATGGAGTTCAATGTAGCTAAGTGTGAAGTCATTCACTTTGGTAGGCGTAACAAGAAGATGGATTACTGGGCTAATGGTAGGCTACTTAGTAGTGTGGATGAGCAGAGGGATCTTGGTGTCCATGTACACAGATCTCTGAAAGTTGCCACCCAGGTAAATAGAGATGTGAAGAAGGCATATGGTGTACTGGGCTTTATTGGTAGAGGAATTGAGTTCCAGAGTCCTGAGGTCATGTTGCAGTTGGATAAGACTCTGGTGCGGCCTCATCTGGAGTATTGTGTGCAGTTTTGGTCGCCATACTATAGGAAGGATGTGGAGGCATTGGAACGAGTGCAGAGGAGGTTTACCAGGATGTTGCCTGGCATGTTAGGAAGATCGTATGAGGAAAGGCTGAGGCACTTGGGGCTGTTCTCATTTGAGAAAAGAAGGTTTAGGGGAGATTTGATAGAGGTGTACAAGATGATTAGAGGTTTAGATAGGGTAGACACTGAGAACCTTTTTCTGTTAATGGAGTCAGCTGTTACTAGGGGACACAGATTTAAATTAAGGGGTGGTAGGTATAGGACAGATGTTAGGGGTAGATTCTTTACTCAGCGGGTTGCGAGTTCATGGAATGCCCTGCCAGGAGCAGTGGTGAACTCTCCCTCTTTATGGTCATTTAAGCGAGCATTGGATAAGCATATGGAGGTTATTGGGCTCGTGTAGGTTAGGTAGACTTTGGTCGGCGCAACATCGAGGGCCGAAGGGCCTGTACTGCGCTGTATTTTTTCTATGTTCTATGTTCTAAGTTCAGGTATATTTCATCCGACAATCAAATCAGGACAATATGAGGTGATGTACTATGGAAGGAAAACAGGCTGTACAGTTATAAACGGGGTGCAGGAGCAGAAGGACCTGGGTATATTTGAGCACAGATTATTGAAGATGTCAGGACAAGTGAGGAGAGCAGTAACTTTCACAGATTAGTTTCAGTATCTGAGCTGTTTGCAGGAGGAGTGTAGGAAGGAGCCTCCGTGCTCCCTTCCTGGGAGGTGGTGCTGATGATGTGTTATGAGCCCACCCTCCTGCCCACCAAGACCGTGGGTATTCCATTTGTACCAGCTCCATAAAAAAGCGAGATGGCATCTGGGCCAAGGTTTCTAAGTTGTGATGGGGGAAAAGGAACGGAGCTGCCAGCGGGTTTAACGTGAGAATTACCATTCACTGAACATTGCTCCTTACTCGGTCCGTGGGACGTGGATGTTTCAGAATCTCCACACGAGGCATCCCGTCCTCTCCGGCTCAAACCAAGGTCCTCCCCACATGGCGGGGAGAAGGGTCTAAGGGAACAAATGTCCGGCACTCCACCACTCGGCTTGGCCTTTCCTGTCCTATTCCAGCCTTTTTCTCCTGGATTGGGAGAAAGGGAGGGAGTGAGTGAGTGTGGGGCCTGGTGATCGTACTGCTCTAGGTGGGGGGGGGGAGGGGGACGGAATGAAGAGGTTTTCGGTCCGGGTCTGTCCACAGCGTTGTACACATGCAGCGTTCTTAATGTAGGGGGTACACTGGATTTGAGAGAAGCAGAGAGAGACAGAGAGAGGGAAGGTGTTGCACGCAATAGTGAGGGTGATGGCACATGAGCCTTGCTCGGCGTCGGTGCTATAACAGAAATACAGTGAGTCTGAGGGAGCAGAGACAATACAGTGACCCTTATACTGACAGAGCAGGGAAAGTTATTGATGCTTGTCCTGTATTGCTGGACATTTCTTCAGACCGCAGATACTACACTGAGCTGGGTGGTGAGCTCAGACCATGCTCGGTAGGTCTGGTGGTGTGGCCCCCTCTGGGAAGAGAATGGTCCTTCTCTGTGCTAGCCCATCCACGAGGACCTCCATACCCCTGTCGACAAACCGTGGTGTAATTGCCTCTTATCTGCCATGCTTGGGGTAAACTGTGCAGGGCAGCTCTGAACTGAGAAAGGTCAGCCGTGTGCCCCTTGGCCTTTTAAAGATGGCACCAATGCCAGGGATCACGGAATATCCGTGGGCATACAGACGATGCTGAGTCCCTCCAGCCATGATGGTTGGTAGAATCGGGCTGGTATTGAATGAGTGGGACACCATGGGGTGGGATAGGTAGTTAATGAAGTGAGTTAGATAAGTTAGCACCAGGAAACTAGCTCAGCCTCGTGTAGACGATCCCTCTGTCACGCTCAACGGAACTGCCACTGAGATAAATTATTGTTAGATTCAGCCCAATGGATCGAAGTCTGTTCTGACCCAACTCCCATTTACAAAGCTGCAGAACAAATGTTAATCCAAAACTCTCCTGAAATCACACCAATATCCTGTTCACCCATCATTCCACGAAGCACTGGCTCATGTTACAGGATACTGTCGAAATGTCGGCATTTCAGCATTCTGGAAACTGTGATCACATCCTTCCATTACGTTAGGACAAAGTGAGGACTGCATGATGAGAACGTGGGAGGCTCACTGTGTTGAATTACCTACTCTTTTCCCAATGTTTGTATGCAGTCTGTGGGAAAGCTCTGTCAGTGTTATCACAAGATCTCAGATGTTAGGAAGTGGGGTATCTGTAGGGTTGACAGGCCTGTGTTTACCTTTTCGGATGCAGAAGTTAGTGCCCAGTGTTCTGTCCGGTTTTATCCTTTAAAACCTCGAAGCAGTTTGATACAATTGAATGCCTTGCTTGGCTGTTTCAGAGACCATTGAAACCTGTGTCTGGAGTTGCTTTCAGGTTAGACCAGGAAAACGCGGGAGATTCACTTCTTGAAAGTACATTGGGGAAACAATTGCTGTTTAAAATTGACATTGGGTTCAAGGTCATTATTACTGACACCAGATTTTAGATATCGATATTTTATTAACTGTTATTAACGTCCACCAGCTGTCAGAGCATTAGCCTGGTCTGGATTAGTAATCTAGTGACATTTCCGTTGCCACATAGGGAGCTATCGCAAACCACGCTGAGCAGTTTATTTCTGTGCTGCTTGACAACTTTGTCAAAAAGAACACCCAACCATTTGACTTTCATGATGGAATGGAGGGGGTGATGTTGGTCATACTCTAATTATTCTCTTCTTAAGGGAGTTGTCAAAGTTGTGCAATTTTCTACATTGCCAGATAGAGGTCAGATTTGGAACTGGAATGAAACAGCTTCCCCAGAGACACGGCTTGTTGTACATTGCCTTTGTCATGTCTACTGTGTTCAGATGATTCTTCATGTCGCATAGAGTAACATACCACTGGTCACAAGCCTCCAATTTGAAAAGCAACCCTCCACTGCCATCTGTAATTCTGTGGGCATACTGATGAGGTGAGTTAAATCATTGACTCAACACTTCCAGCTGAGTATGTCGCAAATAACTACATGCTTGCCTTTTGCACTGATGTGCAGAGCTGTTCCATTATTAAGAAGGGGGACATGTATTGGGCCCTGTCCTGCAGTGAGTTATTTAATCCATTTATGATTGGATGTGGTAGGACTGTAGAGCTTCGAACTGATCTTTTGGTGTTGCAATTATTCAGCCCTCCCTATCAGATGGTAGTTCTGCTGTTTGGAATGCAAACAGTCAAGTGTGGTAGCTTTATGGTTTGTGATCAGTTTTGGGTACACATAGTTCTGCCCTGGCATGTTCACCACACTCGTCGATGAAGCATAGATTCGTTTATTGGTAATGGGAGACTGAGGGATAGTCCCAGGCAAAAAGTTACAGATTATGGTTGAATATAATTTTGCTTCTGTTGTTGTGGTCTACAGCATCAATTGGAACACGCAGTTTGAGGTACAATATCTCTAATACAGTCCTGCTGCCTGTCCTCCAGTTCACACCAAGTCCCATTCACCCACCAGCCATGTACTCAGTGACCTACTCTGGTTTCTGATGTGGCACACTTCCAATGTTATACTCTCATTCTACTGAGGGTCTCTCCATGGTGTCACACTTACAATTTGTCTCATTGCCCAACACCCTTTAACATAATCATCTGAATCCTCAGGAAAGGCTGAGGCACTTGTGGCTGTTTTCATTGGAGAAAAGAAGGTTGAGAGGTGACTTGATAGAGGTGTAGATGATTAGGGGTTTAGATAGGGTTGACCATGAGAACCTTTTTCCACGTATGGAGTCAGATATTACGAGGGGGCATAGCTTTAAGTTAAGGGGTGGTAGGTATAGGACTGATGTTAGGGGTAGATTCTTTGCTCAGCGAGTCGTGAGTTCATGGAATGCCCTGCCAGTAACAGTGGTGGACTCTCCCTCTTTATGGGCATTTAAACGGGCTTTGGATAGGCATATGGAGGAAAGTGGGCTAGTGTAGGTTAGGTGGGCTTGGATCGACGCAACATCTATGTTCTATATTCTTTCTATGTTCTTTCCAGTATGTGCTATCTTCTGTGTTTAGAGTGAATGCATGTTACTCTGTTTCTCTCCCTGACTAACAGTAAGAACTCTGTAGTGTCAGTGATGCCAGCTTTACGTCATTTCAGAGACACGGAAATTGTGTTATCTTTCACTGCCAGGCATATGGCGCTAAAGGGTGAACAGGGCGTTCGAGCCAAGTTGACACATGTCTTTGAAACGTGGTGAAAAGCAGAAATTGCTATAGAAATTAAGCAGGTCTGGCAGCATCCGTGTAGTGAAAGCAGACTTAATCATTTGGGTGCAGTGAACAGTATTCAAGGCTCATAGTTTCCTTTTTGTTCTCGTTTCAGATTTCAAGTATCCAGAGTTATTTGGTTCATTGAAAATGTGCTTTTTCCATTTCTGGAGAAACACAGCAGATCTGGCATAATCTGCGGAGAGAGAGAAACACAGTTAGCGTTTCAAGTCGAGTGTGACTCCTTTTCAGAATAGAAAAGGATTGGAAAATAGACTTTTGAATCCCTTCAGCGAGGTAGAGGAGGGGTGACGGGTAACAAGATGGTGTGGAAGATCAATGCCACTGATACGCTGACTTTTATTTCTGACAAAAGAGAGTCAAATGTAAAATGAGTATTAATTAGTTTGTGAAAGGGGGGAATAGGTTCCTTAATTAAGTGCAAGACAAATGATTCACAAACAGGGCAAGTTCATTGGGAGACCAGGAGAAAGAATGTGTGAAGAATGGAGAACAGCCATAATGCGGTCAGGATGTGGAAGTATGGAATTGAATAAAAAATCCTTCAGGATACAACGTACCAAGGTCTAAAGTGAGGTGTTACTCAAGGTTGAATTGTGCTTCATTGGAGAATTACAGCAGCCCAGGACTGAAATGTTAGCATGACAGCAAGGTACGTTATTGAAATGGGAAGCAATGAGAAGGTCCGGGTTATTCCCACAGACAGAGTGGGAGTGTTCCTCAAAACCGTTCCTGTTTGGTCTCCCCAATGTAAAGAATCCTGCATTGTGAGCAACAATGACAGGAGACTCGATTGAAAGAGTACAAATGAAATGCTGCTTCATTTGGAAGGTGTGTATTGAGTTGTTAAGAAATAATGAATGTGTCCACGCTCTTTTCAAATATCCAAATTTATTTCTTCTTATATGTAGACCACCTAGTTCCACAGCTGAGAGAGAGGAAGTTCTATAGGTGCGGGAGGTAAGAGTTAATAAACTTGGAGCTGGATAAACACAACAGACCAGACAGACTTATAGGAGCAGCAAAGGCAGTATTTTGATCTTGGAACTTTCTTCAGGACTGGTGAGGGGGAGAGGAGCCCAGAAATGGAGTGATGGGATATGGAAGGGCGGCGTGTAGGTATAGTGGTGGTAGGTATATGCAGGTATGAGGTTGCTGTGATTGGTCAGTGGGAAGGATGGAACAGATAGAGGTGGGTTTGGTCAGGGAAAAGGGACAAGGGATAAGGCTCTGGGTGGAGGGCTTTTGAAGCAGCTTCAGTCAATATTGAGGACATTGGGCTATCAGTTTCAAAGGTAATCTCTCAAGTGGTGTTACTCTGACGGTGGACAGACTAAGGATGGTCATGTCGCTGGGCGAGTAGGAGTGGAAATTAAAATGAATGGTAACTGGAAAGTCGAGTTGGTTGTTTCGTGCAGAGCACCAATGCTCCACACAGAGCCTGATCCTGGCCCACCGAGCTCGTCTCCAACTTCCAACATGGTCTCCTCCATGTTGTGGAGACGAAAGGGAGACTCAGGGACATATTCATGTAGTATCTGCTCTCTGCACGCTTTAGCAAACTCAGCATTCCAGTTGTCATCCATTTCAATCACTCCCCTCCCCGTGTTCATCCGACAACAGGTCCATCTTTGGTCTCCTCCACTGTCAGAGTGAAGCCAAACAGAAACTGGAGAACACAACTTGATATTTCAGCTGGAGACCTTACAGCTCAATGGTCTCAATATTGACTTCACTGGCTTCAAAGTCTCTCAACCCACAGCCTTACCCCATGTCCTCTTCCCTGACCTGACCAAAGTTGTCCATCTTCCAACCGTATGTCTGTTGCATCCTTCCCACTGACCAATCACAATATTTCCCTGCCTGCATCCCCCATCGCCATTCCATCTACCCTTCCAACAGCTCCACGCCCCTCCCTCTATTTACTTCCCGGTTCCCCTTCCCTCACTCCAATCCTGATGAAGTCTTTCAGCCTGAAACGTTGACTTTCCTGTTCCTAGGATGTTGTCTCACTTACTGTGCTTTTTCAGCTTCATATGGATTGGGGACATAGTTGCACGTTGAGACCTTATCAGCAACAGATTTTATTATGCTTTTCATATTCTTTTTTGTCTGTTTACTGACAATCTTATCTGAACATTCTCACTGCAGGATCTAGGAAACATTCTTTTTGTCACTAATGCTCCTGTCTGCTTCGAACTGATTTCCTTTGTTTTAACCGGACTTTCATCTCTGCTATTCACAATGGCATTGTAAACGTAACTCTTGTTATGCTGTAGCTTAATCACACCATTTCCAATATACTTCACAACTTCCTTGTTCTTATATTCCACACATCTTTTCATAAACCCAAAGATCCAATAAGTCCTTCTATAATTTCCTGTCTTCTTGTCCCTCTCTCCTTAAACGGGGAGGTTACATTTACCAGTCCTCCCTTACTCCAACGTTTACTGAAAGATCACCAGCAATGCCACAACAATCGCCTTCTGTGTCACTGCGAGCTGTTGTCCAACTGGTCTCGCTGATTGATTCAACTTCACCTTCCCCAGCACCTCCTCCTTACTGAGGTCAGTATACTCACCTCTATACCCTGACTGTCTTGAAGTCTGGCATTTTAATGGTGTCTTCCACCGTGAAGACTGATGTAACGTATCTGTTCAATTCCTCTCCCATTCCATTGCTTCCCATAAATACCCAAGCCTTATTTTCCAACAGTCCTTTGTTTGTTTTTTACTCTGTCTTCCTTGTTATATATCTAAAAAATCGTTTTTATTATTATTTTACACGATTAAGAAGCGTAATATTATATTTCACCCTCTCCTCCCATTTGCTGTTATTAGTTATCCATGCTCGAATTTGTAAACTTCGTAATCCTTTGGATTCCCAATAATCTTCACCACATTGTGTGCATTTTCTTTTGTTTTTATGCTGTCCCTGAATTTGTTATCATTCAAGGCTGACTTGTCTTCTGATGAATATTGTTCTTCTTACTTGGGGTGAATTTCTGATGTGCTGCTGAATTATCTCCTGAAACCTCTGCCATTGCTGTTTCACCATCTTCCCGTGCTCAGCTTCCCTTCCAACTAACTCTGGCCAACTGCTCCCTCATGTCTTGTAGTTACATTACTCAATTATAAGACATCACATTCAAAAGTGAGCAATAGCTGTAAACAGAAGGAGGCAAGTCTGAGGCATAGGACGGAAAGAACGATTGGACGATGTATCAATTAGATTAAAAGAGAAATCGAGAGACAGACAGAGAGAGAATTTCGACATTGAGATATAAAAATAGAGAAGTCTACATGACTGATATATGTAGATATATTTCTGCATTTGGTTTGACAATTCCTGTGTGTTGTGGTCCTTTGTACAGTGTATGTGCAACAGAATTATATGTTGAAATGTCGGTCTGATGCCAGAACTTTGATCTCCAGTAATAAGACAGGCAACAGTTGTTGACAGAACCCAGCAGGCCAATGTATATGTTTCCCGGTAGAAAATTGTTTAACTGAAATAAATTGGAGCACAAGAAGCAGGAATTTATAACATATATCCTGACAAGAATTAGAGATTAGGTCTGGGAATGCAAGGAAGAGGCAGGAGGTAGAGGGTACGTTAAAAGAAGGGGAACATAATATCTCAGCTGAAGACTAAATAACATGTTAACTTTTTATAAATTTTGTACATCACGTGCATCATTTTTGTTAACTATGTCTGTCTTGTTCATTCTGAATATGGTGCACACATATGAACATTCTTATGTATCTGCATGCTTGCACACACACTCACTCAAACAAACAGACACACACATACAGACACTCACACACACACACACACACACCCACACACACAGATTCACACTCACACACAGAGACACACATACAGGCACCCACACACACTCACACACAGAGACACACGCACACGCACTCATACACACACAGGCACACACACAGACGCACACAGACATACACGTACTCACACACACACACACACACACTCTCACAGACACAGAGGCACTCTCTCTCTCTCTTTCTCTCTCTCTCTCACCCACACACAGATGCATACACTGATCAATCGTTATTCGGCCATTCCATTTCAAATTATCCTGTTTAATTTACATTGTCACTTGCAATTCCTTCTTCCAAATATATTCTGTTTCTTTCTCTACATTTGATGTTATTCTGTCTGTCAAGAAGACATTGGGGACTGGGGGGATGTCACTTTACTCCTCATCAGTCTCCACAGTCTCTGTCTTCTATTCCTTTCTGTTTCTTAGCCCATTAAAAATACATTTTGTGTCTGACCCTTGAATCCCGATAAACAGGTCACTTTTTTTAAGATTACTTACAGTATGGAAACAGGCCCTTCTGCCCAACAGATCCACAAAGAACTTCCGAAGTGTAACGCACCCAGACCCATTCCCCTACCCTCTATTCATCCCTGACACTATGGGCAATTTAGCATAGTCAATTCACCTAAACTTCATATCTTTGGACTGTGGGAGGAAACCGTAACACCCGCCCACGCAGACACGGGGACAATGTGCAAACGCCACACAGACAGTTGGCCAAAGCTGTTCAGTAAACAAAACATTTACTTTTTGGGTAAGGCTACAAAGAAATCTAAAAAAGAAAAGGCATACAAACTGTGCAATTAGATGTTTGCACCTTTGCAAACAAATTATTGAATTGCATTGTGTAAACGATAATTGACTGATAAAAGATATGAGAGTATAATCCTGCGAAATACGTAGCACAGTGAGAGAATAACAAGCGATTACATTTAAACTTGAGGATGATGGACTAACATTTATTATGTCCAGAAAAAAAGATGGTGATTTGTGAGAAATTGCATTTTCCCCATGATATGTAATTCCAAGTAGCACACGTACCAGTGTGGAGACCCCATGTTGATTGAGAGGGAGCTCCAGGCTCGGAATGAATTCTCACCGTCTAAATGTGCAGTTGATGCGTGTCTCTGCACTGTTCATAAATCTACCAGTAGCTTTAATGCCTTACTCCTGAAATAGTTCGCCATTCCCACCAGCTTCTAACCTCTATAGGAGTGCAATAATGTCTTCTCGGAGATAGAAGGCATTTCCTTGAGACTTGGCACAAATCATTCACTTTTCCTTCTCACGTTCAGCAAACCAAGTTAAAGTGACACATATGTACCACGAGTAAAGTACCAGGAGGAACAACATAGAACAGTCTATCTGTTTAGGCTCTGCTTCACTCTTTGTTATGTTGGGGCATCAAATACATCTTCCTATTTCTGTACATGTGGTTCGATATGCTGAATGGCCACCTCCTGGTCATCTGGAAGGAGCTCAAGGACCTGACTTGGCGACTCCGGTGTTCCTGTTTAATATCTCGATGTGCTGACTACGCTCCTTCCCTCCTTATGTAATAGGCAGGAGTATGTAATAACCTTATGTAATAACCAAGCATCTAAATTGAGAATTACTGCCTCACATCTAGTCTGAAGCGGATTTTGAAAATAGACCCAGAGGAAGGTCAGTGAGGATACATGAGCAGACATTCAAGCAGATATCCTGAACCGCTCAGTAATTATTGTTTCTGTTCAAAAGAAGAACCCCATAAGCATGTGAAACACCATCGTTCACAAAAGCTCTCAAGAATACTAGTGATGAGCATTAGTGGAGGGCCAGATTTATAATGTTTATTTCAGGGACCATAAGCTGATGTTAAGCATGAATTTCAGCTGTGCTTCCTGATTTACCCCGTCCCGCCCCCCCCCCCCCGCCCACCACGAAAACACTGCCATTGCTGCTCCATCCTCTTCCCTGCTCGTCTCCACTACCTAATTCCAGGTTCTTCTTCTCAAATTACAGAGTACATTCTCTCACATTATGGTCCCTACCCATTTCACCTGAGCTCTTTAATCAAGTCTACCTACTCTGCAGTAGTATCAAGCTGCGTTTTGTGCTGCCACTTTACCTTTGGTCTCAGTGTGGCTCGGCCTCTCCATTCATGCTGTTTTACACCTCCCACTCACATCTCATTCTGGACAGTTTCCTTCTTGGCGTAAACCTTATTGAAAACACCTCTCCCCCTTTGCACTGAATTCACACTGTGATCCAAATTTCAAAAAGTATACTCAGCCTTCATCTCACTCTGCGAAAGGGAGCTGCACTCTGACTGTGTGGTACAAGAATTCCCCTTCTTATATGGTTCAGGCCAGAGATGCGCTTTCACTTTAGAGATCATCACACGATTGGAGAAAGCAATTCAGGTGTTTGACCTCTTATTGGTACTCGTAAGAGTTTCCTGTTGCCTTAGTGTTGTAACATGGAGGAAAACAAATCACAGTATGAAGCTTGGGCTGAGTGTTATTTATCTGTCATTTGAACACTGTTTCTAAATTTGCAGTGTTTATCTTTAAATGCTTGTTCGTAAAGTTAGTGTCAGATAGCATGTAGGACGTTGAGGGATGACATTGTAGAAGTTTATAAAATCATGAGAGGTATGAATAGAGCGAATAACCAAGGGATTTTCCACGGAATGGGGGAGTTCAACCATAGAAGGAATAGGTTTAAGGTGAAAGAGGGAATATTTGAAATGGACGAAGCGTTAATGTTTTCACACAGAGGGTGATGTGTGTATATGGAATGAGTTGTCAGAGGAAGAGTGGGAGATGCAAGTACGGCTATAACATTTAAAACTCATTCGGACAAACATATGAATGGGAAAAGTTTAGAGGCATATGTACAAAATGTAATCAGATGGGACTAGTTTACTTTGGAAAACCTGGTCAGCATGGACAAGTTGGACCAAGGGTTCTGTTTTTGCGCTATATGACTATGAATCTAGAAAGGGAGGAAAAGAGAAAAATCATATGGTGTAGTCAATTGGCAAGAAATACAAAAAACAAGCAGCACGAGCTTTTCCGAGCATATAAAAAAAGTTCAAGATGAGTGTGTGACCTTAGGTGAAATTAAGTCAGGAAAGTATACTGATGTTAATTGGAGGGTGTGACTGAATAATTGCCCATAGGGAGCAGACAGATAACTTAAACCCGTGTTTTACATCTTTCCTCACAGGGGAAAGCACAGTAAGTATTTCAATGGTGTAAACAAAATGGTAATATGAGAGAAGTTCTTGAACCGTCTCTAACAAAAGGAAAAAGGATTTTTCTAACAGATAAGAGTAAGAGTAGACAGGTCAGCAGTAATTCATAGCTGGTTTTGAAAGAAGTGGCCACAGTCTTGGAGTCATTCCGCCCTCTCTCTCAGATGTTAGTTCTGCTGTTTGTTAATGTAAGCAGTAAGTGCGGTAGCTTGAATGGGTTGTCATCAGGTTTAGGTACACACTGTTCTGACATGGCATGTTCACCCACACTCATCCCTGATTTGGAGATCGGCTTTATGGTAATGGTAGACTGAGAGATTATATTGTTGTTGAATATAATTCTGCTGCAGCTGCTACTACAGTTGCTATGATTTGCAGCATCACATGAATGTCCAGTTTGAGCAGCAATATCTGCCATACAATTCGCACGGGGACCCGGTCACCCATCTCCCCTGTACACAGTGCCCTATCCCGGTTTCTGATGTGGAAACGCTTCCTTTTTGAAAATTCCTTATCCTGTTAGGGTCTCTCCATGATGCCATGCCTCCAATTTGTACATTCCTCAAAAGCATTTAACGTTTTTATCTGAATCTTTCCCCTCCAGTAATGCCATCTTCTGTTTAAAGCGAATCTGTTTCCCTCGGTTTCTCTCCATGACCATGATTAAGACTCTGTCGTGTCGGTGATTCCAGCCTTATGTAGTTTCAGAACAGATGAGTTTGTATACCTTGCGTTATCATTCACTTCCCGGTGTATGGCGCTCCCTGTTGGACAGGGACATGTGAGCAGCTTTGACACACATGCTTGAAAGTTGTTCAAAAACAGAAATTGCTGAAGACACTGACAAGTCTGACAGCATCTGTGGAATGAAAGCAGAGGTAATCTTTCGGGTTCGGTGACTGTTCCTCAAAGCATCCAGTAAGTCCAACAATTTTTGGTTTTCTTTCAGATTTCCTGTATCCAATGATCTTTGCTAAATTGAAAATGTGTTCTGCAACTTTTCATTTTTGAAGGAAATCAGTGAGTTAGAGAAACAATGTTAATCTTTCAAGTCCAGTGTAAATCTTCTTCAAACGTGTAAAGGATTGAAAGACGAGCGTTTTAGTATCTTGGCAGAAGTGGGAAATAGTGTTTGGAGGCTCAGTGCGAAAGACAAATGGGCTTTAAATTGTGGTGAAAGACACACAGATATATCAATGTTTAAATTAACGTGTAAATATTAGAAATTGATTTTCTCTGTAGAATGCAACATAAACAAGACACGAACTTAGGGAGCCCAGGAGGGAGAGTGTATGGAAAAGGGAAAACAGCCATCATGGGTTCAGACAGTGAATTTATGGAATTGAATATTAACTCCTACAGACTGTAACGTACCAAAGTGTAAAGTGAGGTGTTACTCGAGCTTGGGTTGTGCTTCATTTGAATATTGCAGCAGCCTGCATTTTCTTAGAATCCCTACAGTGTGGAAACAGGCCCTTCAGCCCAACAGGTTTATACTGACCCTGCAAAGAGTATTACACCTAACATCAACATCCCTGAACACAATCGGCAATTCAGCATGGCCAGTTCACCTAACCTGCACAACTTGGAACTGTGACAGGAAGCTGAAAGCTACGCACCCCTCAACTCACTGCTATCCATGTGCATGTCCAAAAGTCACATAAATGTCCCCAATGACTCTGCTTCCACCACCTCTGGCAATGCATTCCATGCATTCACAACTCTCTGCGTAAAGAACCTACCTACATCTGACATCTCTCTTTTACCTTCCTCCTAATATTTTCAAACTATGACTTCACGTACTAGTCAATCCTGCCCTGGGGAAAAGTCTCTGGATGTTGACTCTATCTATTCCTCTCATTATTTTGTACACCTCGATCAGATCTCCTCTCTCCTCCTTCTCTCCAGAGAGAAAGGTCCAAGCTTGTTCAAACTTTCTTCATAAAGCAAGCCTTCCAGTCCAGGCAGCATCGTGGTAAACCTTCTTTGCACCCTCTCCAAGGCCTCTGTATCTTTCCTATAGCAGGGCGTCCACAACTGGACACAATATTCAAAGTGTGGTCTCACCAGGGACAGGTCGTGCTGCAGCAAAACTTTGCGGCTCTTAAACTCGATCCCGCTGTTAATGAAAGCCGAAACACCATATACTTTCTTGACACCCTATCCACTTGGTTGGCAACTTTGAAAGGATCTGTGCACTTGTGCACCCAGATCCCTCTAGTTCCACCACACTGCCAAGAATCCTGTATTTAATGCTATATTCAGGATTCGAATTTGACCTTCCAAAATGCATCACTTCGCATTTATCCAGGTTGAACTCCATCTGCCATTTCTCAGCCCAGCTCTGCATCCTGTCTATGTCGCGCTGCAGCCTACAGAAGACCCCTATACTATTGACGACACCTCCAACCGTTATGTCATCAGCAAATTTACTAACCCACCACATAACCTCCTCATCCAAGTCATGTATAAAAACTACAAAGATCAGAGGCCCAAGAACGTAGCCCTGTTGGATCCCTCTCAACACTGTCCTCCAAGCAGAATACTTTCCATCTACAACCACTGTCTTCCTTCAGCCAGCCAGCCAAGTCTGAATCCAGATAGCCTAATCTCCCTGTATCCCATCCTTCCAGACTTTATGAATGAGCCATCAATGGGGAACCCTCTCAAATACCTTGCTGAAGTCAACATGCACCACATCCACTGCTTGACCGTAGTCAACCTGTCTTGACACCTCAAAGAAATCAAGAAGATTTGTGAGGAACGACTGCCCTTTAGTCACACTATGCTTTGCCAGATAGTCATAAATCCTATCCCTCGGAACTTTTTCCAAACTTTGCTGACCACAGACATAAGACTGACTGGTCTCTAATTGCCAGGGATTTCCCTATTACCCTTCTTGAAATAAGGAACAACTTTCGCCTCCTTCCAATCCTCCGGTACGACTCCAGTGGAAAGTGAGGGGGCAAATATCATCACGAGTGACTTTAAAACCTCCTTTCTTGCTTCCCGGAGCAGTGTAGGATAAATCTGGTCTGGCCCTGGGGACGTATCCATCTCAATGTTTTCCAAAATTGCTAGCACATCAAATTCATCAATCTTGACCTGGTCAAGACTGATCTGGCCCAGCTACTCTAAGTTTTCATTTACAACACGTTCTCTTTGCTTGGTGAAAATCGAAGCAAAAAACTCATTTAGGGCTTCCCCTATCTGCTCAGACTCCATGCAGAAGTTCCCTACGCTATCCCTGATCGGCCTTACCTTCTCCCTGATTATTCCCTTATTCCTCACGTATGAGAAAAATGCTTTTGGATTCTCTCTAATACTTCTTGCCAAGCCTTTTTTCGTGCCCCATCATGGCTCGCCTCGTTCCATTTATGAGCTCCTTTCTAGCAAGACTGTAATCCTCTAAAGATGTGCTAGATTCTTGCTTCCTCCATCTTCCGTAAGCTGCCTGCTTCTTTTTGTCGAGAAGTTTCTCTGTTCTCATCATCCAAGGTTCCTTAATCTTACCCCTTCTTACCTGTCTCAGAGGAACAAATTTGTGTATCACTCGCAACAACTGCTCCTTAAACAGTCTCCACATATCTGCTGTGCCCTTTCTGTGGAACAATTGCTCCCAGTCTGTACTTCCCAACTCCTGTCTGATAGCGTCATAATTTCCTTTTCCACAATTAAACATCTTCCCTCGGAAACTGCACCTTTCACTCTCGCAGACTATGCTACATGTGAGGCAGTTGTGATCACTTTCAACAAAGTGCTCTCCCACCGTGAGTTCTGACACCTGTCCTGGCTCGTTGCTGAGCACCAAATCCAAAATAGCCTCTCCCCTCGTCGGTCTATCTACATACTGAGCAAGGAAACGGTCTTGAACACACCTGACAAAAACGGCTTCATCCACACCATCTGCACTTAGGAGGTTCCAGGCGATATTGGAAAAGTTGAAATCACCCATAACAATAACCCTGCTACGTTTGCATTTTTCTAGAATCTGCCCGCCTATGAGATCTTCAATCTCTCTACTGCTATTAGGTGATCTGTAGAAAACCCCCAAATGCCGTGACTGTTCCCTTGCTGTTCCTAAATTCCACCCATACTGACTCAGGAGACAAACCTTCATTTCTGTAGCTGTGACGCACTCTCTGATTAGCAATGTTACACCCTTTCCTCATTTTCCACCCATCCTGTTCTTTTTTAGATAAAATTAGATTGCTTTCAGTGTGGAAACAGGCCCTACGGCCCAACAAGTCCACACCAACCCTCCATAGAGCAACCCACCCAGAACCAGTCCCCTACATTTACCCCTTCATCTAACACTATGGGCAATTTAGCATGGCCAATTTACCAAAACTGCACATCTTTGGATTATGGAAGGAAACCGGAACACACCCACGGGGAATATTTGCAAACTCCACACAGACAGTCCCCTCAGTTGGGAATTGAACCCGAGTCTCTGGCGCTGTGAGGCAGCAGTACTAACCATTGAGACACTGTGCCGCCCCGAAACATTTTTAAACGTTTTAAACCCTGGAACATCAAGCAACCATCCCTGCCCCTGTGAAACCTACATCTCTGTTATGGCCACGACATCGTAGCCCCAAGTACTGATCCATGCTCTAAGTTTGTCACTCTTATTTCAGACATTCCTTGCATTAAAGTAGACACACTTCAACTTATCCCTTTGTTTCATCGCGTGAGAAACCTTCCTGAAAGATTAAATATATCCTGTCACTGTCCTGTCTGCAACTAACCCCCTCTCAGACATGTGGTCTTATTCCTACCCCCCTGCCAAACTCATTTAAACCGGCCTGAACCACACGAGCATACCTCCCAAACAGGACATTTGTGCCCCTCCAGTTCAGGTGCAACCCGTCTTTCGTGTATAGGTCCCACCTTAACCAGAAGGTATACCGATGGTCTAGGTAACTGAAGCCCTCCCTCCTGCACCACCCTCGAAGTCACGTGTGAAGCTGCATTCGCTGACTATTCCTCATCTCACTAGCTCGTGCCACTGGTAGCAAACCTGAGATCACTACTCTACTCGTCCTGCTCTTCAGCTTCCAAACTAACTCTCTGGAGTCACTTTTCAGATCCTCACTCCCTTTCCTGGCTATATCGTTGGTGCCAAATGATCTGGTTTCCACAGCCTTCTGTGGTAAGGAATTCCACAATTCCACCACTCTGTGGCTAAAGACGTATCATCTTTTCTCCGTTCTAATGGGTTTTCCCTTTTCTCTACGCCTGTGTCCTCCTGCCAGTGCCAACGTCCTCCCAATTTTGTCTGTATCCAGATCATTCAATATTCCGTAAGTTTCAATTAGATCGGCCCTCATCCTTCTAATCTCCATCGAGTAAAATCCCAGAGTTCTCCAATGTTCCTCATGTGTTAAGCTTTTCATTTCTGGTGAACCTTCTCTTGACACACACCAAGTCTAATACATCCTTCCTGAGGTATGAGGCACAAAATACTGATTAGAGCCTTAGAAAGCCTCAGAATCCCCAGCATTATATCCTACTCCTCTCAAGATGAATGACAACATTGTATCTGCCTTCTTAACTACTGACTCAACCAGCAAGTTTATCTAAGGCGAATCCTGCGCTTGGAATCCCAAGTCCCTTTGTTACTCAGATTTGTGATTTTTTTTTCCCATTTAGTAAATAGTCCATGCCTATATTCTTCATAAGAAAGTGCATGACCTCACACTCTCCCACATTGTATTCCATCTGCTGCTCCTTTTCCCACTCACCTCAACTGTCGAAATCTTTCTGTAGGCTCCCTACCTCCTCAATATTAGGTGCCCCTCTACCTATCTTTGCTTCATCTGCAAACGTAGCCAGAATGCCTTCTGTACCGCCACTCAGATCATTAACCTATAAAGTGAAATTTTGTGATCCAAACACTGACTTGTGGAATACTGCTAGTCACCGGCTGCCATCCTGAGAGAGACAATTTTATCCTCACTCTGCATCCTGTAAGAGAGCCAACCTTTTATCCATGCTAGTACCTGTCCTCTGACACCATGGGTCCTTATCTTACTCTGCAGCCTCCTGTGGGGTACCATATCAGAGGCTTTCTGGAAGTTCAGATCAGTAACTCTCTCTGGTCCAACCCGTCGTTACCTCCTCAAAGAATTCTCATTATCTTGAGAGCAATGTAGGTAATTGAAATGGGGAGCAATCAGAATGTCAGGGTCATTCCTACAGACAGAGTGGAGATGTTCATCAAAGCAGTTTCTGTTTAGCTCAGTAATGTAAAGGAGACTGCATTGTGAGCGGCAATGACAGGAGATTGGATTGAAAGCGTAAAAGTGAAATGCTGCTACACCTGGAAGGTGTGTTTAGAGCCTTGGACAGTGAAGAGGGAAGAGATGAATTGGCAAAAGTTGCAGCTTCTGCATTTACATGGGAAGGTGCCATGGGGGTGAGGGGAAATGTTCTGGGTAATGGAGCGTGCCACAGAAGGAATGGTCCCTGTGAATTTCTGACAGTGGACGGGAGGGGAAGATGTGTTTGATGGTGCTGTCCTGCTGGAGGTGGTGGAAGTGGCGGAGGATGATTCTGTGAATGCAGATTCTAGTGCAGCAGGAAGTGAGGACAAGAGGAGAACTATCATTGTTCTGGGAAGGAGGGGACAGAGTGAGGGCAGAAGTGAGGGAGATGGGACAGACATAGGGGATTTCTCGTTTGAGAGAAAAGGATGACATGTAGGAAGCTTCCCAAAGGAACGTGGCATCATCGAACAGAAATGACAGAGACAGGGAAACTGGGAGAATGGAGTCACCCTCCGCTGATCATGTGTTCAGCCCCAAACGTAGGTTCCCCCTGAATGATTGAAAAGAGCCAGGCATTTCAAATGCAGATTTATGTCATATACCTGGTCAAACACGGAGTGTGAAAATAGACACAGATGAAGGTCAGCAGATGTGTGTGTATGTGGGGGTAGGGGTGGGGGTGGGAGGGTGAAGGTGTGGGAACATTTAAGCAGGTACTGATTAATAACTCTCAGTAATGTTTGGCTCTGGTGAAAAAGAAGATGATATGAAGATGTGAAGATGAACCACCCTTGATGCACAAAGGCCTTGAAGGATACTAATCAATCACAAACTAAAGAATTCAGATTGGTGAGCTCGAGCGTCGGCCATATTTGTGAAGTTTACTTTTGGAACAAGAAGCAGATGGTATAAAACAAAATACAAAGAAAAAACATTTCAAAACTGGCAAGAAATATGAAAATAAACTAGCCGCAAGAGTTTTCCGATATCGAATAAAAAACATTCATGATGTGTGTGTGACCCTTGGAAGGAAGGCAGGAAAGTATATGTGGGATACCTGGAGGATGTGACTGGGGAACTGGTTTCAGGGAACAGGCAGAGAATTTAAAACAGTATTTTACATCGTTCCTCACAGGGGAAGGCACGAAGAGTTCCAATATTATAAACAAAATTGAAAGTTTTGTACTGTCTCTAACAAAATGAACAAAGCTTTTCTCAAACAGAAAAGACCAAAGGTAAACAGCTCATCATCAATTCATAGCTTGTTTTAATAGAAGTGGTTACAGAGTGACTGGCGGCACTGTGTGAAATATTCCATAACTCTCGGGATTACAGGAGTGTTCCAGTGAAACTGGCGAAACTGCAAAGTGGCGCCTGTCTTCAAGAAGAGAGTGAGTCTTCAAGTGTTTAGGTGCTCCCTTTGTCTGAATAGTGGAGCATATTTGAGAGGCTTAATGGCCTCATGATGCACTTTCATTCTGAGTGATATATAAAAAAAGTAAAACTCTACTCCTTCCTCTGATGCGTTACATGCTGGGGGATGAACATTTTGCTGAAGTTGAATTATTTTGAAAATTATCTGGAACATTGTACAACCGACATCATCCAGAGAATTCTAGAAACTGCACTCATAAAGAACATTTTATAACCATGTCGGGGTATTGCATAAGTGAGAGAGAGAGAGAGCGAGAGAGAGAGAGCTGCATTGCAGTGGTGAGAGTGTTGGAGCCTTATTCTGGGGAAGGCGCTAACAGATATACAATGAGTGTGAGAGAGTAGAGAGAATACGGTGACCTTTATCCTGACAGAACGGGGAAGGTTATTGATGCTTTTCCTGTATTGCTGGACTTTTCTTCGGACCGCAGATACTGCACTGAGCTGGGTGGTGTGCTCAGAACATGCTCTGGGAAGAGAATGGTCCCCCTCCGTACTAGAACAATCACCAGGACCTCCGTGCCCCTGTCGACAAGCTGTGGTGTAATTTTCCCTTATCTGCCATGCTCGGATAAACTGTGCAGGGCAGCTCCAAACTGAGAAAGCTCAACCGTGTGCCCATTGGCCTTTTAATAATGGCAGCAGTACCAGGGATCAATGAATATCCATGGGCATCCGGGCGATAGTGAGCACTGCCAGCCATAATGGGTGGGAAAATCGGGCTGGCGTTGAATGAGAGGGACACCATGGGGTGGAATGGGTAGTTAATCAGTTGTGTTCGATAAGATAACACCAGGAAACTAGCTCTGCCTCGTGCAGATTTTCCTTCAGTCACATTCAATGAAAATGGCACTGAGACAAATTATTGTACGATTCAGCCCAATGAGTCGAAGATTCTGCTGATCCTACTCCCAGTTACAACGCTGCAGGACAATTGCTTATCCAAAACTCTCAATCACCTTAACTTACACCAATATCCTGCTCACCCATCATTCCTAGAAACAGTGGCTTATATTGCAAGATGCTATCGAAATGTTCTCATTTCACAATTTTTAATCCTACCATCAGATCCTTCTCTGAAATTCTCTCTTAATCTCCCCCTCTCTTTTAACCAAGTTCCTCCCATTTGTTGGTATTTAAACTGATTCCCCCGCCATCTCTGTCTGGCAGTGAATTTCACACCCACAGCACTCCTGTGTCATGCCACAATGGAGATATGGAGCTGTAAATGGAGAGGTGCTGCACATCCTGTCACTTCCAGCATGAACTACTAGTTTCCCCACGCTGGGCAGTGATCTAGCATAGTGTTACATAGCAATTCAGCGATTGGTGCACACAGCTGCGTATTCTGGGAAGGTAACTGCTCCAGATTAAAAGATAAATTCACTGCTATTCACTGCACAGCTCCCCATGCTGCACAGATATCCAGTCCGTGTGTATAGAACAATGCCTTTGTATGTTCTGCACAGCGCCCTGTGCTGAACAGATCATCGAGTCCAAGTTTATAGATCAGTGCACTGTTGGACACAGAAGTAGTGAACATGTGAGCTCTAAACAGTGTTCGATCCTGAACTGATTGCTGAGCAGTACACTAGCCTGGTCTACGCAGTGCTTTATGTTGAGGAGGTACCTCATCTGGGCTTGTACGGGTCCGGGCTGGATCTGAGAGGTGGATTGGGTATCCGATATAATTCCTGACATGATTATCACTCCTCCAGCTCGGCCCATTCCGCTGGTAAATGTGAGGTGCTGTGATTGAGATAGAATTTACTTTGTCGAAATATTCGACATTAAGCAAAACACAATTTATTCGAAGACTGTCGATAAAAGACAACAAAAGGAAGAGGAACTTGCAAAACTTAATTCTGTTGGAAAACTTAGCAGAATAATAGTTTATTTAACTACTATACAGTAACTGCTCCAATATGGTATCATCGGATAAGCACACAAATGTCAAAAAACAAATGCAGGAAACAGATTGTCTGACATGCAGTTCTCCAATCCAGGAGGAAAGAACATCAAAAGACACTTCAGAGAGAAATCTCAGAGACAATGTGTAGCACCCGGGAGAGATTTACTGCCTTCCAACCCTGCTGAGGCTCCAGCAATAACTGGCGAAAGGTAAAACTAAGAATCCTGGTTCTGCAAGAGTTTGACCATCACTCCACAGGACAAGGCCGCGGCTGCAAGAACATAAGGAATGGACTGCATTTACATCGTCTATGGCTCTGTAGGTGTCTCTTAAAAATGCCTAAACCCACCTAAGCCATTTAATGCTGGACAGACAAAAGTCAAAGTTAAACATATATAAATAAAGCAAAAAGATGCAGCAGGCCTGGTGATCAGACACAGACGGCCTCGGGAGCCCAGCAATTCCTATATTGCCAAAACACAGCAGAATCATCGAGCTTGTGAAGAGAAAGAATTATGTCTCTCCTTTACCTCGATGTTTACAACTGGAGATGTGCCATTAGCCCAATAATCATCGATATCAAAATCCCACACAACCAAGTATTATTGTGATATATCAGAGTTGCCGTGAAATGGGTTAACTGCAGCTGTTTGTTCAGTGACTGTGATTAATATCAGTCTTCCTGGACCTAACTGGGTCACTGGAGGATATCGCTCTTCCATAATTAGGGACTTCTTTCAACTTGTTATGCCATAGTATTCGGCGCAGAGTCAACCTCAACAAGATTGGGATCAGCAGCTGCAGAGAAAGAGAGATCAGAATCTGAGAACATTAGAATGTTCCAACAATGGATTTTAATCTGAGAACATTAGCCTGGAATGTTCCAACAATGGATCAGAATCTGAGAACATTAGGCTGGAATGTTAGAACAATGGACAGGAGTTTATCCTCGGGTCTTTACTGGCTTTCTCAGGATTGGCCATGGTTACAGTTGCGGATACGAGCCGTACTGATGATTATTCAAGCTGGGTACTATCCCATCCTCGCTATCATTGGTGTGCCTGGTAAGTCTATCTCTATCAATTCTATGAATGATGCTGAATGTTATTGCTATTCTGGTTGATTATATTTAACAAAAACATAAACTTTCAGTCACAAACGCCACTTCATTCTCATGCATTTCCAAACTGCTTACTCATAAACATCTGAGAAGGTAAAAGACTGTTCGGAACCTTGAGTCTCCTCTTTACCGTGAACTGTTTTATATCTCCATATTCTCTCTGTCATCAAACCTGCCGACGCCCCCCTTCATAATATCCCCAATCTCCAGACTTGCCTGAGTTCTGTTGCTGACTTCGCCATCATGTACCCCTTCGTTAACGACAGATTTTATGGCTCCAGTTCTCTTCTGACCTCTCCTCCAGTTACAAATATTTTGACCACAAACGTGTTAATTTCTCTACAGTTACTTCATAACAGGGACTCTTAAACAGAGTAATAATTACACTGACTGTGTAATTCAGAGGCGCAAGTCATGACTCTAAAAGCATTGTCAGAAATCCTACCACAGCCGATGACTAAATTTAAGTTCCAATATCAAAAATTGGAATGAAACCTACTTTCACTCATGGCAAGCATAAACCATCAGGATTTCTTTTCTTATTTAATTGATAACCTTTGGTAAAGAAACCTAACATTTTTGCACTGTCTGAACTAAGTGTCACCTCAGATCCACAACAATATGGTTGCCTCCATATTGCCTTGACAAATGGCCGCGTGGTCAAGGGTAGTTGTGATGGACAACAAATACTGCCCTTGCCAGTGGTTCTGGCATCCCGCGAAACAACAACAACACCAAATGTGGATGCTGGCGATCTGAAATAAAATTCTCCACCGTCTGAAAGAATGTTGGAGAATCTCAGCAGGTATGGCAGTCTGTCGGAAAAAAAAACACAAATAACGTTTCGAGTTCAGTGAAACTATCAAAACTGAATGCAACTGAGAAATAATATTATTATATCAGGGATGGATGGAAGGGTGAGCGGGAGGTTTGTGTCGAGTGGATGATGTCCAGCAAGAGAGAGAGAGAGAGTGAGAGAGAGAGAGAGAGAGAGAGAGAGAGAGAGAGAGAGAGAGAGAGAGAGAGAGAGCGAGAGAGGAAAAGCAAGCAAAAGGATTGCTGATGATGGACTGGAAGGAAAACAGAATGGGAAGTTATTCTACCATTTCCACTTTTCACACATTCCTGAATATCATATTTATTATGGGATGTCCCTGCTTACCGTGAGTTATGTTCCCTCTATCTCTCGTCTCTGAGTGTGGTGATCAACTCCATCAGCAATACTTATAGTCGCTGAGATATAGAGAAACGTAATGTTCCATTGTCAACTGCTTCTTTGGTGAGAGGAATTGTTACTGTGCGACTGTGTGGAGATGTAAGAGCTTTCTCAGCCAGGAAGAGAAACTGAGGAGCTGAAAAATGTATTGCTGGAAAAGCACAGCAGGTCAGGCAGCATGAAAAGATCAGGATAATCGACGTTTCGGGCATGAGCCCTTCTTCAGGAAAGAGGAAAGTGTGCCAAGCAGGCCAAGATAAAAGGTAGGGAGGAGGGACTTGGGGGAGGGGAGTTGGAAATGCTATAGGTGGAAAGAGGTTAAGGTGAGGGTGATAGGCTGGAGAGGGGGTGGGGGCGGAGAGGTCAGGAAGAAAATTGCAGGTCTTGAAGGTGGTGCTGAGTTTGAGAGTTGGGATTGAGACAAGGTGGGGGGAGGGGAAATGAGGAAGCTGGAGAAATCTGAATTCATCCCTTGTGGTTGGAGGGTTCCTAGGCGGAAGATTCTTGGCAGTGTGGAGGAACAGAGGGTTCTTGGGGTCCGTGCCCACAGACTCCTCAAAGTTGCTATCCAAGTTGATTGGGTTGTTAAGAGGCGCATGGTGTTTTGGCTATCAGTTGCAGGGGGATTGAGTTTAAGAGACACGAGGTTATGCTGCAGCTCGATAGAGCCCTGCTCAGACCGCGCAGGGAATATTGTGTTCAGTTCTGGTATCCTCATTATAGGAAGGATAAGAAAGCTTTAGAGAGGGTAAAGAGGAGATTTACCATGATGCTGCCTCGACAGGGGGCAGGTCTTATGAAGAAACCATGAGGGAGCGAGGGCTTTTCTCACTGGAGGAAAAAATAGATGAGAGGTGACTTGATAGAGGTGTACAAGATGATGAGAGGCATAGAACATAGAACATTATAGCGCGGTACGGCCCTTAGGCCCTCGATGTTGCGCCGCCCTGTCACACTCAGCTGAAACCCATCCCACCTACATTCTTCCATGTCCGTCCATTTGCCTGTCCAACGACGTCTTAAATGCACATAAACATGGCGAATCTATGACAGATGCAGGCAAAGCATTCCGTACCCTTACTACTCTCTGAATAAAGAAACTACCTCTAACATCCGTCTTATACCTATCTCCCCTCACTTTCAAGTTGTGTCCCCTCGTGTTTGCCGTCCCCATACTTGGAAAAAAGAGAGAGTGATTGGCCAGAAACATTTTCCGAGGGCAGAAATGTCTATCTCTAGGTGGCATAAATTTAAGGTAATTGGAGGAAGGTTTAGGGGAGATATCAAAGGTAGATTATTTACACAGAGAGTGTTGGGTGTGTGGAATGCACTGCCAGCGGTGGTAGTAGAGTCAAATACTTGAGGGAAATTTAAGAGACTCTAGGGTAGGCACATGGAACAAAGTGAACTGAAGCATGTAGGTTAGTCTGATCTTAGAGTAGGGCAAACGGCACAACGTCGAGGGCTGAAGGTCCTACCTGCATGCATTCATGTAGAACTCTGAGCTCAAAAACTGCATGAATTCATGTAAAACTCCGTTATCTCACTTTTTAGATTAGAATCAATATAAACATCATGGCATAGACAGACAACACAGGGTGCACCACTTTCAACATATTGTCTAGCTATCACCATTATTAACAGCTAACCTGAGAATGCAATTTTTTAAAACAAAGTTTTGTGATTTACATATGAAGAAGTGAAACTATCATGGTATTCTAACAGATTAAAGGCTTAACAGACAATCAATTTTTCAATGTATAATTTCAGTTAAATCACACTGTAAATTTCTGCTCTAAATTCTGTGTTAGGCTTGAGCACTTAACTATCACCTGATGAAGGAGCGACACTCCGAAATCTAGCGTGCTTCTAATTAAATCTGTTTGACTATAAACTGGTTTTGTGTGATTTTTAACTTTGTACACCCCAGTCCAACACCGGCATCTCCAAATCAGTATTGTTCTTTGTTCTGTGTTCGATGGAAGTGCTCAGGAAAACTTGAACATTAAGGGAGATTTGAGACTTGGAGCAGGTCAGCCTTGATCTTAGTGAAGGGCAAGGCAGGCTTCGGATGTGAATGTCCTTCCCCTGTTTCTGATGTTCTCCCAATCTGTTTTGGAAAGTTAGTAGGTGTTATTTTTCTGGAAGGTCTTTTATGGAATGTTGCAATCAGGGAGACCAGCGGATTTTATGAGCCATTGCTGGGTGAGATTTGGGGGCTGTATTCACAGTGAATCTGGTTCTCAAATATGATCAACAAATGAAGCACAATTTACAGAGAGTGAAAGCTCTGTAAAAAGAGATGAGCAACCTCTTTCATATCCAGCCTGGGCCTTCCAATTACATTTTCCAAATCTCCCAAACCGTGTGGGACAGTCTTGATGGACGAAATGGTCTCCTCTGTTTCTGTGCACTATGTTATAACAGTAAGTGGACTCCAGCTACTCCTGTCTAGCAGGCTAGAGGGGTTGAATGGAACACAGAAACGTGGGACTGAGGTGCAGGAGTGGGTCATTAGAGAATTTGAGCCTTCTCCACCAGGCATTAAGATTGTGGCTGATCAGATTGTGGTCTCAGCCTCATCTTCCTCTCTGTGTCCCATTATCCGTGACTCACTTCTCTGTCAAATCTTTAACTAACTCAGCTGTGAATACTTGTAATCAGAGAAGCACCACAAACTTCTGGCGAAGTGAATTCCCATTCGAATGGCACTTTTGGAATTTTTCCTCATATCGCTGTGAGAATAAGAGAGTCATACAGAGTGTAATCAGATCATTTTGCCCAAATTGTCCTTGCCAATCAAGCAGCTTAATCAGATCTTGTCCCACTTGCCACCTCCCTCTGAACCATTCCTATTTATGTACCTATCCACATACATTACAAACGTGTAATTGTACCCGCTTTCACCACTTCCTCTGACAGTACACCCACCAGCCTCTGTATCAAAAGTTTCCCCTCAGGTCCCTTCTAAGTCTTTGCCCTGTCACCTTCACCCTATGCCGTCTAGTTCTGGACGCCCCTACACTGGGAAAAAGATCTTGCCTATTCAGACTGTCCATGCCCCTCAGGAGTTTTTAAACCTCTGTCATGTCACCATTCAGCCTCTGACAGGCCAGGAGGAAAAGCCTCAACCTGTTCATCATCTCCCTGTAGCTCAAACCCTCAGGTTCCAGGAAATCCTTGTAAAACTTTTCTGAAGCCTTTCAAGCTTAATAACATCCACCCTTTAGCAGAGTCAACTGACATGTACGCAGTATTCTTAAAGTGGCCTCACCAACGTCCTGTACACGCGCAACACGCTATCCAACTCCTGTACTCAATGTTCTGACCGATTAAGGCAAGCATGCCAACCACGTTCCTCACCACTCTACCGACCTAAACTCCACTTTCAAGGAACTATGAATCTTTAACCGTAGGTATCTTTGTTCAGCAACATTTCCCGGGCACTACCCTACTTTAACTTACCAAAATGCCAAACCTCACAATTATACAATTAAACTCCATCTGCCAGTCCTTGGCTCATTGATGGTCAATGATCCCGTTATATTCTGAGATAATCTTCTTCACTGTCCACTGCACCACTTTGTTGATGTTATCTGTAAACCTACTAAACATGCCTCCGATAATCACATCAAAGTTGTTTATATCCGTGATGAAAAGCAGTGAGCTCAGCACTGATTCTTTCAGCACACCACTGGCCACAGGTCTTCAGTCTGGAAAACAATCCACTACCTTCAATCCAATTTTGTATCCAATTGGCTAGCTTTTCCTAGATTACATATAACCTAATTTAAGTAATCTGTCTACGATGGGGAACCTTATTAAATGTCTTGCTGAAGTCTGTGTAAACAATGTACACCACAGTGTCTTCTTCAATCTTCTTTGACACCTCTGCATAATACTCAATCACATTAATTAAACATGAATTCCATCACACAAATCCATATTGACTGCCCCTAATCAGTCGTTGTCTTTCTAAATAGATGTAAATCCTATCGCTGAGAATCCCCTCCAACGAACTCCTCGACACTGACGTTGGCTGATTGAGTCGATAATTCCCTGTGTTTTTTTTTTGGATTATTGCTCCCTTTTCTCGCCCCACTCCTCCTCTGGCCACAAAAAATAATTATAACTAGGTTGGTGATATGGCCAATGATATAGTTCTCAGAGTGTGTCAGGGTCAGTGTTAGGAACAAGTCAGGCAGATTTATTTAGGGGAGAAAGTGAGGACTGCAGATGCTGGAGATCAGAGCTGAAAATGTGTTGCTGGAAAAGCGCAGCAGGTCAGGCAGCATCCAAAGAGCAGGAGAAGAAGGGTTCATGCCCGAAACGTCGATTCGCCTGCTCTTTGGATGCTGCCTGACCTGCTGCGCTTTTCCAGCAACACATTTTCAGGTAGGTTTATTTGATCTACTAAAAAAATGTCTATGAACAAAACAAAGTTGCTCAAACTATGATGGAAAGAGGAATGACGAGAAGATATTGCAAATATGTACATTGATATTTCTCTTTGAAAAATGCTGAGAAACACACACACACACACAGACACGCACACACACACACACACACACACACACATACACACACACACACACACACACACACACACACACACACAAACAAACACGCATGTATTGTCGAGAACAAACTGAAAAGAAAAATATCTGCAAGGTTAACATGAAAGAACATTGTCCGAATATGATTTGAACTCATGATCAAAGGGAAAATGAGAGTTTGACCCAAATGCTGTTCTCTTTGTAGAGTCATTAAGTCTTACAGCATGGATAGTGGCAGAGAGGCGCTTTTGCCCAAACTCTTCCATGCTGACCCAAATATCCAACAACATTAACCTCATTTCCCAGCACTTGGCCCATAGCATTCTCGTCCTTTCCTGTCCATGTACTTGCCCAAATGCCGTTAAATATCGTTAATATAAATGCTTCAACCACTTCCGTTGGCAACTCATTCCTTTTGTGTACCACTCTCTGTGTGAAACAGTTCCAATCAGTTTCCTTTTTATTCTTTCCCCTCTCACCTTAAACTGATGCCCTCTCCTCCTCGATTCCCCAACTCTAGGAAAAAAAGGCTGGATCCATTCACCCTATCCATGTAAACTTCTATAAGATCCCTCTCAGTCTTCTATTCTCGAAATAAAAAAGGCCTCACTTGTCCAACCTCTCCCTATAATTCATACTATTGAGTTCTGGCAACATTTTTGTAAATTCCGTCTGCACACATTCCAAATTAAAAACACTCTTCTGATCGCAATGTGACTAAAACTGAACACAGCACTACTAATGCAGCCTCACCAACTTCCTGAATAACTTCAACATTACTTCCCAACTGCTCGCCTCCATGTCCTGACCGATGCTTGCTAGTGTGGCAAAACCTTCTTCATTACCATGTCTAAATATGACACCACTTTCATAGAACGGTGGACCTAAACTCCATGTTCCCTCTGCTCAACTACACTCCTTAAGGTCCTACCAATCACCACGAAACTCCTACCTTGATCTAACGTTGCCAAAATATTCATTGGCCCACTTCTCCAGTTTGATCAAGGCCCTGCTGCAATTTCTGATATACTTCCTCACTGTGCATGATACCACCTATTTCAGTGTCATCTTCAAGTTTCCTAATCATGCCATGAACATTCGCAAGAACATCATTGTGACAGATAACAAACAACAATGGGCCCAGCACTGACCCCTGAGGCACTTCATGTGTCACAGGCCTCCAGTCCGAGAGCATCCTTCCACTAGTACTCATTGCTTACAATCATGAAGCCAATTGTGTGTCTAATTTGCCAGCTCCCTCTGCGATTTGCCATCCGATTCTAACATTTCAGGCGAGCCTATCAATGGTAACCTTGTCAAAGGCCTTACTGAAAACTATACAGAATATGTCTACCACCCTACCCTCATCAACATTCCTGGTCATTTCATCAATGAACTCAAACAAATTTGAGAGGCATGATCTCCCACTCACAAAGCCATGCAATATTTCCAGTCTAAAAACAGCTATTAATAATAATTATTAAAATTAATAATAACAAACTAATAAATAATAAGATGAAATTTTCAATGGATAATAAACTATCCATGGTATGTGATATTGGAACGTGTATCATGGTTGAAGGGCAGAATAGAGTTTGTACCTGTGTCATTGAACTGTATTGAAAAAAGCAAGGGTGGCATGTTGGTTCAGTGGCGAGTACTGCTGCCTCATAGTGCCATGGATCCGGGTTTGGTTCCAGCTTCGGGTGACTCTCTGTGTGGAGTTTGCACATTCTCACTGTGCTTGTGTGTGTTTCCTCTGGGTGCTCCATTTTCGTTTCACATCCAAAGATGGAAAGCACAGGTGAATTGGCCATGCTAAGTTACCCATAGTGTTATGTGCATTCGTCAGTGGTAAATATAGGTGTGGTCTTGTTGGGCCAAATAGTCTGTTTCCATACTGTAGGGAATCTGTCAAAAATACTATGTCTAAACAAACCTTATCTTTCCAAATGTATGTATATCTCATCCCTCAGAGACTTCTCAAGTTACCTAGCTACCACAGATGTTAGGTTTCCTAGTCTTTGGATTCCAGATTTTTCTTTGCTACCCTTCTTGAATAATGGCACAACATTTGCTAATCTCCAATGTTCTGGAACCTAAACTGTAGCTACCGATGATACAAAAATCTCAACCAGGGTCCCTGTAGTTTCTTCTGTAGCCTCTTGCAGTGTTCTTGGATGCATCTGTTTAGGACCAAGAGATTTATCAACCTTCATACATTCTAATGCATCCAACACGTCTTCTCCTGTGATATTGACTCATCCCAAGATAAAACTACGACCTTTGTTCACCTCCCAAATCTTCATATATTTCTCCACGGTTAAGGCAGAAGAGAAATATTCATTGAGAATCTCACACATCTCCTATGGTTCTAGACATGCATGTCCACTTTGGACCTTGTGGGGTCATATTCTCATTTAGTTATTCCTTTCACTTTAATATACGTAAAGAACCTTTTTGGATTCACCATAATCTTCTCAGCCAAAGCTATCTTGTGCACCCTTTTCGCCCTCCTGATATCCTTCTTCAGTAAATTACTGTATCCCCTGTATACCTCCAGGGATTCCCTTGATCCCAGTTGCCTGGACCTGAGCCACGCCTCCTTTTTGCTGGTCAAAGCCTCAATACCTCCTGACATCCATGTTTCCCTCTTCCTGCGAAACTTGCCCTTTACTCTCACAGGAACAAATAGACCTTGAACTCTAGACGTTTCACTTTTAAAGGCCTCCCACTTGCAGGAGATCCCTTCGCCTGTAAACAAACTCCTCCAACCAATCTCTACAAGCTCCTGTCTAATTCCATCAAAATTTGCCTTGTCTCAATTTAGAACTTGAACACGTGGACCTGTTTTGTTCTTTTTCATAACTTTTTTAAAATTAATCTAACTATGGTCACTAATTCCAGAGTGTTCCCCCATTGTCACTACAGTCACCTGTCCTGCCCTCGTTCTGAGAATAGGTCAAGTTTTGACACTTCCCTAGTTGCACCCTCTACATACTGCTTGAGGAAACTTTTCTGAACACACTTAATAGATGCACCCCGTCTCAGTCCTTAATTCTACATCATTCCCAGACTATGTTTGGAAAATTAAAATCTCCTACTAATGCAATCCCATTGGCCCTTCAAGTCCCCCCAATCGCTCTACATATTTTTGTTCCGCTAATTTCTCGTTTACTATTTGGGGGCTTATGGAACAACACAAATAATATCACCATTCCCTTCTTATTTCTAAGCTCCCCCACAAATCCTCACTGGATGTTCCTTCAGTTATTTTATCTCTGATTACTACTGTGATACTCGCCTTAATCAAAAATGAAACTCACCCTCCCCTCCTTCCTCCATCTCTGTCCCGCATAAAGCAACTTTACCCTGGTACATTAGGCTGCCAATCTTGTCCTTCCCTTAGCCATGTTTCTGTAATGGCTATAATATCCCAGTTCCACGTGCATATCCACGCCCTGGCTTCATCGGTCTCATCTGTCAGCCATGTCGCATTGAAACAATTGCAATTTAATCCAACAGGCATTCCTTGCTCCCTGCCGTTTTCCAGCCTGACCTTTCTGTTCACTTTACTGTTTCTGATTACTGTATCTCCTCCCAGCCTCGCACTTGCCTCCCTGCTGTTGAGGATCCCACCCCTCCCCAACCCCTGCCAATCGAGTTGAAATCCGCCCTTGCAGCACTAGCAAACCTGCGGGCCAGGATATTGGTACCCTCCCAGTTCAAGTACAACCCGCCCTTCCTGAACAGGTCACCTCTGCCCAAAAAAAGATCCCAGTCACCCAAAAATCTCTGCCCCCTGCACCAATTCTGTCGCCACACATTCATCTGCCATATCCTTCGGTTCTTACCCTCACTAGCACAGAGCCCTGAAAGTAAACCAGATATTACCCACTGTCGTGGTCCAGTCTTCTACCCTTTTTCCTAGCTCTATATAATCACTCTGCAGGATCTTATCACTATTTCTACACATGTCATTTCTACTAATGTGCACAAAGACTTCTGGCTGCTCCCCGACCCGGTGAGAACGTTCTGCAGCCGCTCCGAGACATCCTGACACGTAGGAGGCTTTCCACCATCCTGGATTCCTATTTGCAGCCACAGAATCTCTTGCCGGTTCCCCAGACTATCGAGTCTGAATAATTCCTTCTGAAGTTATTCTGCTCGTACAACATCCTGACAATGGGACTTCTTCCTGAAACAGTTGGATTTAGTTGAATTGCATTGCTTCAAGGAATTGGGAAATTCTAATGAAGCCTCATCAGGAATTCTCTGTGAGTGGGAAATACGACTAGGCTTTCAATTTCACTCCAACACATTGCTGTGTTGAGCGACAGGAAACAGGAAGGGAGCAATAGACTGTTCCTTCACAGATAGGCTACATTTTTCCATCTGTAAGTTAAATCATTAACATTATCAGACGCTAAACTGGGCTGTGTGAGCTTTCCTTGAACATTGTCCGAACTATATGACTCCATCACATTCTCGATTCCAGCATTATTGCTGCTGTCGTACACAGAATCAATTCATTAACATTAAATGACCCTACTTGTTTTGGATATGTGCTAGTATGTGCCTGCATAATGTAAAAATAAGCGTTTAGTTTCTTCATAATATCTGTGCTAAGATGAGAATGTTTTATACTTAAACAAATAGAGAAATTGCTGGAAAAGCTCGGCCTGTCTGACAGCGTATATGAAGAGAAATCAGACTTCAATTTTTCGGTCCAATGACCTTTCCTTTGAACATGTCGAATTCTTAAATTACTTCCCCAGTGTTATTCTCCCACACATGAAGAAATAGCCATCCGTTATTCACCAAATACACTCTTCTCAAGATCTTATATGGTCAATAAATCATCTCTCATTCGCAGGCTGAACTGTTAATTCTTCATAATGGAATGCCTTCATCCCAAGAACGAGTAAAGGGCAACATCTTTGAAACGTTTCTAAACCTTTTATTTTTCAGTTTAGGCTATCATAACTACATATAGTACATCAGATGTGATCTCAGCAATGCCCTGCACTGATGCAAAAAAACATGGCTTAGATCATACCCAACACCCCTTGCACGAAACAGAATCATTCCATTTCTCTTCCAAATCACTTGCAACATATTCAGAGTAATTTCATGTGATTCATGTACGAAGACACGCAAATCCCCCTGTACCAATGAGTTCTGCATTCTCCCTGAATTTAAATAATTTTCTGCTGTTTTGTCTTATCCACGAAACAAAAAGTTCCCATCGCCTACATTGAACTGATTTTTTTTTGCTGAAGGTTTGCTTACAGCCATCTTCTGACTGTATGCCATTGCAGATGCGCTGGAATCCCCTTCTCTGTATCCCATTGCAGACGCGCTGCCGTTACGCTGTCTGTGTCCCATTGTAGACTCTCTGCCGCCCACTGTATGTATCCCATTGCAGATGCTCTGCCCTCCTCCTGTCTGTATCCCATTGCAGACGCGCTGCCATCCCCATCTGTATCCCATTGCAGACTCTCTGCCATCCCCTGTCTGTCCCTCATTGCACACGCTATGCCCTCCAATGCCTGTATCCCATTGCAGACGCTCTACTAACCCCTGTCTGTATTCCATTGCGGACACTCTGCCATCCCCTGTCTGTCTCTCATTGCAGACGCTGTGCCCTCCAATGCCTGTATTCCATTGCAGACGCTCTGCCCTCCCCTGTCTGTCTCCCATTGTAAACGCTATGCCCTCCAACATCTATATCCAATTGCAGACGCTCTGCCCTCAACTGCCTGTCTCCTATTGCAGACCCTATGCCCTCCAATGTCTATATCCCATTTCAGACGCTCTCCCACGGCAGATGCCCTGTCCTCCCCTTGTCTGTATCCCATTGCAGACGCTTGGACCTCCCCCGTCTGTATTCCATTGCAGATGCTCTCTCTTCCTCTGCCTGTATCCCATTGGAGACGCTCTGCCCTCTCCCTGTATGTATACCATTGCAGAAGCCCTGCCCTTCACCTTTCTGTATTTAATTGCAGGCATTCTGCCTTTCCCTGTCTGTATCTCATTTCAGATGTTCTGCCCTCCCCTGTCTGTATCTCATTGCAGACTCTCTGCCTGCCCCCTGTCTCTATCCCATTGCAGACGCTCTGCCCTCCCCCGTCTGTATCCCATTGCAGACGCTCTGCCCTCCCCAGGTCTGCATCCCATTGCAGACGCTCTGCCCCTCCCCTGTCTGAATCTCATCGCAGACCCTCCGCCCTCCGGCTGTCTGTGTCCCAGTTCAGACACTCCGTCTCCATTTAACATCTTATTGAATGACTAGCCTGGTCCATTAGCAAACTGAGGGCCATCCACTTCATCCAATTTATTTATTTGGATTGAAATATTTGATGACCTCACATAGATCCTTGAAGTATTCTACCAGTTACAGCTTTCCAAACACAAAATGCATAATGTTCTCTACTCTGTATTTCCTGACAGCTATCCAGGGTGCCCCTGCTCCTGCATAACAGCCTGGGATGGTTATATGGCGTCCTCCTATTCTGTATAATATTCTGAAATGACTTGAGTCCTTCATTCTATTCTTATCTAACCCCATGGATGGGCATAATGGCCTTCTCCTGCTGCGTTGTCACGATGCTGACTAGCTGAATGGAATCATTTTCTCCCTCTGTCACAGTCTTGAGGGTAAATTGACAGAACAACGTGTGAGTTAGGAGCAGCAGTTGGCCATTCAGACCCTCCAGCCTGTTGCTTAATTTAGAAACATCACGGCTGGTCTGACTGTAGCTGACCACCCCCTCTCCTGTCTTCTCCCAATAAACATGCCCTCCCCGTCCATCAAAGGTCAGTCAAGGTCAGCCTTGAATATCCCGGGAGACTTCACTGTCCCCTGGTCTGAGAACGTCACAGATCACACAATCCAAAGGAGAAAGGAATAACGTTATCTCAAATGGAAATGGGAGATCCCTTTCATTTTAAACTGTTTTAACCTCACAGCAAGTCACCTCCTCTTTTCAGAAACAAAGCAAATAGGAACAAGCATATACCATTCAGCCCCTCAAACGTATCCCACAGTCCTATTGACTGTTCAGTCAAGTATTTATCAAACTTAGCTTCTCCTGTACCCTTGGAAAATAATCCTGACACCTTAAGGCCACACAGCATAGAAAATTGGCATTAGGCCATTTGGCCCAAAAGATCTATTTTGCAGTTTGATCCTGTCTGGTGTGTTTCTCAACACAATTTTCCCCGCCTTCTCACTGCAACTCTTGATCGTTGTTTTAATCTAACCTTTGTCTCTATATGCGTGTGTGATTGCGTGTGTGTTTCTGTGTATATCTGTTTAATGGCAGGAGACAGGGTGGTGGTGAATGGTTGTTTTTTGAACTTGAAGCCTGTGGGCAGCGATGATCCAGAGGCAAAATTGTTGAGTACCGTTTTGTTTGTCATTTATATAAATGATTTAGAGGCGAGTTATAGAAGGCATATTTCGCAAATTTATGGATAACATCGAGTTTGGGTGTACAGTGGACAGTGTTTGTGTTATGAAGAACCACTGAAGATTACAAAGAGACCTTCAGTAATTAAGTCAATGATTCATAGAGATGTACAACATGGAAACAGACTCTTCAACTCGCTCATGCCTTCCAAATATTTGAAATTAATCCGCTCCCATTTGGCAGCATTTGGCCCATATCCCACTAATCATAAAGCCACCCAGTTGCCCTTTAAATGCTGTAATTGTTCCAGCCTCCACCAGTTTGTCTGGCAGCTTATTCCATAGAAGCACCACCCTCTGCAGCAAAAACAAAAGTTGCTCTTCATTATCTTTCAAATATTTGTCTTCCCACCTTTAACCTATGCCTACTAGTTTTACACTCTCCTACCTTGGGGAGAAGGAACCTTGACCACTCAACCTATCCATGCCCTTCATAATTTTATAAACCTCTAGAAAGTGTAAATGTGACTCCAATCAAGACAGTTGGCTGTGCTTTCAGTCATCCTGGGTCTAAATTCTCAAATTCAGTAGTCGCACCTGTTCCTTCTCCACCAAGGCACGATTCCAAAAAAGTTTAATCAACTTGTTCAGATATATTATGAAACAGCTCTGTGAGATTTGGAACTAGAATTTTCGGTGAAGCTACAGGGACACTACCGTCATTCAGCATTCGCTCCTAAAGCTGCAACATGATGCTCCTGTGTGTTTGTTCATCAGCCTGTTGTAACACGCCGTGACATACTTCCACAGAACATGAGTCCACTCCACCTTCTCCAGAGATAGGGGCACTATCAGACATTCATGGACTGGAATCGAATCAAGAGCCCCGGCTCACAAACGTGGGCACCATCCATTAAACAAGGCCTAAATCATGCCCAGATTTCGAGTCATATTTAAAGTGTAATGGATTTATTAAATGCTGGTTAACATTACCAAATTATGCAGGGGCCACTTATCATTGAAAAACACAAGTTATTACCCTCAACTAAAGGATTTTGAGTGCATTCGCTGTGCCATTGAGACAGCCAATGAACATCTTCAATTACTTGGCTATAATTTCTGGTTTAAGTGGCTATTACCAGTAGTCGGCTATATTAGGGAAATAAATCCTGCAGAGACACTCTGCACTATGAAGGATCTCGAGTAGATATCAATACTGAATACGAGAAACGACGAACGAGCACAATTCTGGGCCCAAAACACCGGTCACTATTTCAAATCTCCAGCATGTGGCTCCCCTCTTCCTAAAATCATTAATTGATATAAGGCAACTGCCTCCTTGCCAGCTTCTCCTTACCGACTCCTCCCTCTGCCTGCGCAAGGCAAAACAAACTCTGGGAAACTTAAGACTGGTGTCAGCGACATTAAGTGAGAGAAAGGAATTATTGTGATCATTGCTGAGAGTGTTATAGAGCCTGTATTTTGAGGCATTATGGGCATATTTGTTATCCTTTAAAACGAATGATCTGATTGCAATAGAGACAGTGTAAAGGAATTTCACCAGAATAATCAGTGGGCTGATGGTAAAAGAGGAGCGAGTGAAGGTTAATCTGTAGCACTGTCAGAGAAAAATCACTCGTTATGTTCGACACAGACACTGAGAAGATGATAAATTCCATGGGTGGAATTTTTTATTTTAGTTGGTGTGCATGATTCTGGGTATTTAAGTGCTTCTGAGGAAACAATTTTTCGCCACATCCTGCCTTGATACCGGGATACACCCCTCTTACCTGTGGTCAGTTAACCACTATTGTTAATGTTAATACGTGATAGTGTCTGTGTGGAGAATGTTTCCTTCTGATAGAGGGTAGTGAATGTCAGGAATTTTCAGGTGTAGAAACGTAGGGGAGTTAGATCACTGCAAGTATTTAAAGAGGATGTAGATGGATTTTTGACCTGTCAGAGAGCTGAGGGTGGGAAGAACTGATCATTAACGAGGAGTTAATGCCAGCAGTAGATCAGCCATGATCGCATACAATGGCTTGAGCATCCGTATTGCCTACTCCTGTTTTTTATGTTCTCATTCTGTCATTGGAAAATGAATGGTTGCAATTGACCTAGAAGTGCTCTTACTGAATGTTGAGGACAGTGAGAAAAAAGCTTCTGGTGAGCCATCTCTGGGCGAGATATGGGTCCGATATTCAAAGTGAATCTGGGACTACCACATGACCAACAAATGAAACACCAGCTCAGCGAGGAGACAAGCTGTAAAGAGGTGAGAGGCCACTATTGTATCCGGTCTGGATTTCTCATCACATGTTTCAACCCACATCAAATCACACAGTGTTGAGGGACTGAATCACATCCTGTAACATTGCAGACCAGCTATTTGGAGCAAGTGGTCTCTATCTGCTCCTGTTCAAGTGGTTTTAAGGACTGAATAGAACATTGGAATATCGGACTGAGGAGCAGGAGTGGGTCATTAGACACTTTGTCATTGCTCGACCAGACAATAACATCTGAGTGTGGTCTCCGCAGCACTTTTGTGTCTGTCCACAATTTTCCTCCATGTCTGTTAAATGTTGAACAAACCCAATTTTGAATAAATGCAAGCACCCAGTCACAATGCTAGGGAACTGCACAAAGTTAAACTACACAGGCAGCACAATTCTGGAAGGCACCAGGCATTTGTCTAACAGCTTTGTTCCCATCCAATTAATTCTGCTGCAGTTCATCATTTTTTTATTTATTCATGGAATGTGGATGTTGTTGATAGGCCAACATTTATGGGCCATGTTTAATTGCGCTGGAAGTAGTGGTGTTGAGCTTCGTCTTGGGAATAAATTTTTGGGAAGAGAATTCCCACTTGAACAGCCCCGTGAGAATTTATCATTCCTGTTCCGACCAATGTTGGAGGGTCACTGTTTCATTTTCCAGCCCCACTTCTTCACTGGTTATAACAAATGTGAAGTGTAACCTAGGTCATTTTCTCGAAAAATGTGAGACACAGAGTCATACACATACAGACACACACACCAACGCACATGTCTGAAGACAATAAAGAATAAGGAATGGTTTCCAGAGTTTCCTAGTATTTTTAATCATATCAAATGGAAAAGAGATAATGTGTCCCAACTGCTATTCTGTCTCCGAATTTATTCTACTCAAACAAGTTGCTGGTATGAAACTTCTTCCTGGAACAGTTCGATTTGGCAGAATTTCCTTTCCTTCAAGCAGTGCAGCGATTCCCAAGAATCCACAATAGGAATCTCCCACGTTTGTTAAAGATGATTCAGGGAATTTTAATCTCACACTTTGCTGTCAGGAGAGACAAAGTAAGAGAGCAGGAGCATCAGACTGCAGCTTACGACCATAAGATCATCGAACATAGGAACAGAAATGAGGCCATTGAGCCCATCGAGTCTGATCTGCCATTCAATCATGCTGACAACTTTCTCAACAACATTCTCCTGCTTTCTCCTTGTAACCCTTCACCCCTTTCATACTCCAGAAGCAATCTATCTCTATCTTAAATATACACAATGACCTGACCTCCACTGCCTTCTGTGAAAATGAATTCCATAGGTTCTCCACTCTCTGGCTGAAGACATTTCCCCTTAACTCCGTTCTAAAAGGATTTTCCTTTTCTCTAAGGTTGTATCCTTGGGTCCTAGAGTCTCCTACCAATGAAAGTCTTCTCAACATCCACACTGTGCAGGCCATTCAGTATTCTGTATGTTTCAATTAGATCCACCCACATCCCTCTGAACTCCATCAAGAAAAGACCCAGAGTCTTCAAACGTTTTCATAAATTAAGCTTTTTATTCCTGGGAGCATTTTCGTGTACCTGCTGTGAACCCATTCCAAGGTCAGCACATCCTTCCTGAGACATGGAGCTCAAAATAGCGCATAATAGTCCACATGTGGTCTGACCAGAGCCTTATAGAGCCTCGGAAGTACATCCCGGCTTTTACATTCAAATCCTTTCAAAATAAGTTCCATCAGTGCATTTGCCTTCCTAGTACTGACTCAACCTGCAAGTGTACATTGTGAGAATCCTGGACTTGGATACCCAAGTTTCTTTGCACTTCAGACATCTGAATTTTCTCGGTAGTCCATGTTTTTATTCTTCCTACTAAAGGGCATATTCCCACAATTTCCCAGTTTGTACTCCATCTGCCACTTCTTTGCCCATTATCCTAACCTATGCACATCCGTCTTGAGTCACCATGCCTCTTCGACCTTACCTGTCCCTATAACTAACTTTGTATCACCTTCAAACTTAACCACAATGCCTTCAGTTCCTTCATCTGGATCGTTAATGTATAAAGTGAAACGCTGTGGTCCCGACACTGAGCCTTATAGAACACCACTTGTCACCGGCTGTCATCCTGAGAAGGACACTTTAATCGGCACTCTTTGCTACCTGCCAGACAGCCAAATTTCTATTCGTGCTAGCACCTTGCCTCTAATACCACGGGCCCTTGCCTTACTCAGTAGCCATTGTCAAAGACCTTCTGGAAGTCCAGGTGGATGACATCCATTGGCTCTCCTTGTTTTAAGCTGCTCGTTACGTCCTCAAGGTTTTATAGCAGATTTTCCAGGCATGGCCTCCCCTCGATGAAACTAGCGAACTTTGTCCTACTTTTCCATCTACATCCAACTACTCAGAAATCTCATCCTTCACAATACATTCCAGGATCTTACCCAGAGCCAAGTTGAGAATAGACAATCTGTGATTTTCCGTCTTTTGCTTTACTCCCTTTTTAAACAGGGGTATCATGTTAGCGATTTTCCCGTCCACTGGGAATCTCCCTGATTCGAGAGATTCCTGAAAGATCACCACCAACGCCTCCACTGTCTCATCAGCTATCTGTCTTAGAAATCTGGAGTGGAGTCCATCTGGTCCAGTTGATTTACTTACCTTCAGGCCATTCAGTTTTTCCAGCACCTTCTCCGAGGTGATGGCCACCTTACTCAGGTCTGCCCACTAAGTCTTTTCAATTTTTGGGATATTACTCGTGTTTTCAACCGTGAAGGCTGACGCAAAGTAATTTTTCATCTCCTCAGCTATTTCCTTGTTCCACATTACTATGTCTCCTGTGTCAATTTCTAGCGAACTGATGCCCATTTTTGCCTCTCATTTTCCCTTTCCATATCGAAAGAAGCTCTTACAGTTTTCCTTTATATTTAATCTTCTAATTCCTTACTTTTGTTTTTCTTTCTCTCTGTTGGTCTTTACAAATGTTATGACATGGTGGTGAACGCTTCTATTAATTAAACCAAACACCCAGGAAAGCTCAACTCACCTCGAAATCTGTCAGAATATGAATGACAGGGGACTCCCAAATTCCAGTATTTAAAGGAAATAACGCGAATTTATTGTTTACTTTAAAAGTCAACATTAATCCACAACTATTTACAACTTTAACCATCACCCGTCCCCCCCTCCCCGCAACACAACTGCCCCCAACTGTACAACAATATGCGGTTTCAATTAGGCACTTATGAAGATTGCATCAAAATAATCACAAAACCACACAGCCTCTGCCGTCCTCTGTGATGTTACTCTACTGGCTGCTGAATTCCCTGGGTCAATGTATTTCTGTTTACTGTGAATATGTTTCATATTAAAACGTATAAATGATTAGTGAGTATTTCCTAATTTCTTGCGGAGCAAGATGGTTGATGCCCAGGCTTCTTCCGTCTCGATTGCATCTGCTCTCCACCAATTTTCAAAATGTTCGCATTTTTATATCGCCAGCATCAAACTGTCTCACTGGTCCAATGTTGGCAAAACAATAAATTCAATCTCGATTTGCTTTCAGTGACAGAGAGAGTGAAGAAAAGAGAGTGTTGCATGCAACAGTGTGACTGGTGGAGCAAGAGCCATTTCGGGGGCAGGTGCTGTAACAGATATACATAGAGTGTGAGGGAGTAGAGAGAATTGGGAGACGTTTGTCCTGACAGAGTGAGGAAGGTTATTGATGCTTGTCCTGTATTGAAAGGCATTTCTTCAGATTATCTCACCATCGGGGTGAGCCTTCCAAATGTCTTGTCCACATCTATCACTAATAACACCACAGGGCACATCCCTCAGCTTCTTCAGAATCAGTTTATATGGATCTTGCAAACAACAAGGAGAAACAAACATTGGTGCCTTACATATCTAAACCAAAACAGTTGTGCATCCGATTCTCTGCAAAATAGATATGTAAATATCTTGGGTGCTGCAGTAATACTGGATGATTTAAAATTGCATCTAAACTGCGTTAACTAAATGATTACTAATGATGTGAAAAATACATTTCATAAGTGTATATGAAGTAGGTTGAAGAGTATGTTGTGAACCAAAGTAGAGAGCAGGTTATTTCGGGCGTGGTGTTGTGTGGTCAGAAGTACTAATTACTCACCGCGCTCTGAGGAAGCTATTGGGCAATCGTGACATTAATATGTTGCATTTTACACGGCACCTGCATGCAATATAGAATGTTTGATCATTACACTCAAATATCATGGAAACCCAAAGGCTAGCGGGCGAAGTGAATTTGAAAAATACAATATGACATTTAGTGTGATACAAACATTGGTTGTCAGTGATAGAAATACTGTAAAGTCTCAAAAATACGTACATATCACTAAGTTACAAACACCAAAGAAAGGAAAGGGGACTCACTGATGGTTTACGTAAGAAATTAATGATTGCATTAAATCTAAGGAAGCAGCTTCAGAAGAATTCCAGATATTGTGCAAAACTGAACATACAGCGAGATTTACTTTTCTGAAAATAAGGATGAAGAAAGTGTTAAGGAAATCAAAAAGAACATGAATACAAACAAACAGGAAACACAAAGACGGCTTAAGTCTACGATCCATGTGCCAAAGAAAATTAAAGTAAGGCCAAATATGGAAATTTGTAAGGTATCGGAGAAATTATTATGGGGAACAAGGAAATAGCAGAGAGATTAACCAGCTACTTTGCATCTGTCTTCAGGGAGAAAGCGTCAGGAAATCTCCGTGTAAAGCAAGCAATCACCTGGGACTTGTGGAACTAAAGACATAAAATCAATTCATATCAGCAACAAGGCAGTACTTGAAAATGGAGCTAGATTGATCATTGTTAAGTCTGATGGGCCTGATATACTTCATTTCAAAATGTCAGAAATAAAACAGCATATTAATTCAACTGTCGGTGACTGTGTTTTATTTTACTGTAGATCCTGTAAAGACAATAAGCCCTTGTTGATAAATGGAAGGTAGTAAACATGATCCATCCATGTACACAGGGAAGAAGAAATAATATGGAGAACTGCAGACCAATTAATTTGACATATGTAAGGAAACAGTTAGAATCCATTATATAAGAAGTGATATTGGGTACTTCGAAATGAACAGCAAAGTTGCAGAGTATCACAATGCATGTCTGACAGAGAAATCATGCCTGACAAACTTTGGAATTCGGAGTTATTTCTTGCAGCATAGACCACGGACAACCAGTGGAAGTAGTTTATTTGGATTTTCAGAAGTCTGGTTGGGAAAAAATTTCTGGCTGTAACAACTGCTCCTTTGTTGAGGTATTTTAGGTGTTGAAGGTGATTTCCTCAAATTCCAGGAGCAGCAATTTCTGCTTTGTATGCCGTTGCATTGTTTTGCAACTTTGGGGAAAAAAGTCAAAGCAACAGCAGTTTTAAGAGGGAAAGGAACAGACAGAGGAAGCACATGGTGAGGGGAAGAAACTGACAGGACAGTGTACCTGTACAGTTACTGCCTTTGCAGTTTGAATTCATGTATCGATGGATATCAGAGTGCATCTAGTAAAATTAACA
>NW_026868356.1:0-53560 GCF_020745735.1 Hemiscyllium ocellatum
GTTGCCTTGTGCAGTGTCTGAGGCTGGTGGTTCATTTCTAAAAGTGAACATAAAATGTACATTCACTGACCTCGGTCGTTCCTTCTGAGGCCTTTGAACTCAGTGGCACTACATCCAGGTTTCCTAGGCAGTGGCTCCTTGGAATCGTTTATGTGGGTCTTACTGTAAATTCTTTGTAATTGGCCCCAAGCTCAGCTTCCAGTGTATTTTCCAGGTGTTGCTGTACTCAGGAGTGTCGAGGTGCACTCTAATCATATACAAAACTATCAGTATCTGATTATAAGTGTATGTAGTCTGGGGTGACACAATGGCTCAGTGGTTAGTACTGCTGCCTCAGAGTGCCAGGGATCCAGGTTCGATTCCAACCTCGGCCAACTGTCTGTTTCGACATTCTCCCCGTTCCAGGTTTGTGGAAAGGTTTGTGGTCCGGTTGCCATGGTTGTGGGAATGTTTGCCTAGCAAACAAACATCGCAACAAGGACATGCCATGACCCAACACACTAGCCACGCTACCTTATATTACAGCCAGACTTCTCCAGTCACTGGGATTCATGACGGCCCCTAAACTGACGGCCACGCTCAGACAACGACTCACCAGGACAAAAAGGTCCTCTACCCACCATGTACAAGATTAATGTAATTTACAAAACTACACAAAACACTATATGGGGCAGACAAACTTGCAATCCACATGCACGAACTCCAGCTAGCCACTAAATGCCATGACCTACCATCACCAGCAGCCACACACACAGATAACAAGGACCACAAATTTGACAGGGACGACACAACAGTCAAAGGACAGCCAGAGGATTTCTAGAAGCATGCATGCACCCACGGACTCCACCAACAAACACATTGATCTGGACCCAATATAACAACCACTACAACAAACTACCGGAAGCAGCAGGAATGGAACCAAAGTATATTCCTGAAGACACAGTACAGCAGCACTTCACCGGAGGCTGCAAAGCCCTGAAGATAACACCTAGACAGGGGACAAAATGTCTGACAAATCAACCTCCCAGCTCCCACAACCATGGCAACATTCTCCCCGTGTCTGCATGGGTTCCCTCCGGGTGCTCTGGTTTCTTCCCACAGCCCAAAGATATGCAAGGTGGGTGGATTGGTCAGGCTAACCTGCTCCATAGTGTTCAGGCTTGGTGGAGTTGCCATGGGAAATGCAGGGATAGGGTCGGATGCTTCTCGGAGGGTCAGTGCAGACTTGATGGGCGGAATGGCCTCTTTCCACACAGTGGGGCCCTATAATTTCAGAGCCACAATGGCCTGGTGCTGTCCCCTCCTGAAAGTAGAGATTCCCTTCACGAGAGCAGTCAAGGCAATCGAGAGCCATTCTATCTCGGGGCTTCACCTTCCCTATCAATGTAATCTTCCAGCTGAGGCATTGAGTAAGGGTTGCCTCTGGTTATTGCATTCACTGTCCAGTGGCCCAGACACAGCCTTGTGGAGACAGCTGGCTTGGCCCTGGCATGGCTACTGCCGTCACATTGGCACCAACTCTCAGGAGGAGGAACCCATGAATTCACACACATCCCATGGCTTTCCCTGTGCCCCTGCAGATACTTTCACCCAAAGAACTATCTCATTCCTTTAACCGAATGAGCCTCCATACCATGACTGCACCTCCCCCTCAGGAATGAGCAGGGACTAAGTTATGTGGCAGTGTGACCACCCAATGTCATTGAGATGTGACTAGGTGAACAGTGAGCCTGGTTACCGCAGCCTGGCCAGATCTTCATCTGCTAGCAAACCCTGGTAGCAGAAAGGATTTAAGATCAGGGTGAGTGCCCATCTCATAAGACAATAGGATATGCCAAGGTGCCCACTCTGTTGACCCCACCCGCTGCTTTCGGGTAGGAATAGCACCTCTGACACTCTCCGTTACAGTGAGTGTTACAGTGGCCAAGAAGACACACAATTCCATCGGCCTCTGTTTTCTTCTATCCTTCATTTTCCCATCGAGTTTCTCCCATCCTCGGTCAAAGGTCTTCCAAGCAGTCAATCCTAGAGGTCACAGGTCGTCAGTGACTGCCTCCCAGTTGTCAGTGTGGATATCTCCATGTTCAGATCTCTGTCACTGAGTGTCTCCCCAGGGGATGCACGGACACTCAGAGCTCACTTAAGATCCAGCCGCCAGTGAAGAAGGTACTTGGGATACGATGGCAGGTCATCCATTTGAGAAAGTGCAGACCCACTGCAGGCACTCTTTAATTAGCAGCATCATTCCAACATTTAAAAGACAGCTGGATGGGTACATGAATAGAAGGGTTTGGAGGGATTTGTGACAAGTGCTGGCAAATGGGACTAGATTAGGTTAGGATACCCGGTCGGCATGGGCGAGTTGGATCTGTTTCCGTGCTGTACATCTCTATGACTCTATAATGGTCCAGACCACCTATGATGGAGCTACATCAAGATCCTTTGCGATCTGCAGTGGGTTCAAGCAGGATGGTGTTCTGGCACTAACACTCTTTGAGGTAATTTTCTCTTCGCTTCAGAAGGTGTCTACTTACAGAGCACAGCTGGTGAGAACTGTTCAACCTTCCTCGCCCAACACCCAAGGTGCAGCACCTCCGGCCTGGAGAGTTGCTCTACACCGGCAATGCTGCATTCACACTTCACACTGAGGAACACCTTTCACAGTCAATGGACAAGCTCTCTCAACCTGGAAAGAGTTTGGTTTGACCATCGACACCAGAGCAGTAATCTTTTAAACAAAGTGTAAAGGTACTCGGTGATCCAAGAGGAAGAGATATGCTCCTCCCTACTCCAAGAATAGTTCAGATCCCTCCTCCCCTCACCAATATTGGCAGATTGACTGACCCACTCAAATGCACACCTTCCTCCCTGGCTTTCAATGGTTTCCCACATGTCCCTTGAGGCAGACTGCACTTGCTTCTCCACACCCATCAATTTTTAATCCAATTTGTTGCTGGGTGACTGTAGTGTATTGTCTCTGAAGAGCTCGGAACTAATTAACCCAGAATCCAACTGCATGTTTCAGTTTTTCAGGGGTTCACATTCATAGTTGTACTAGAGACTGAGGGTCTGGATAACAGGACACACAAGTCTAGAACAGTCTGCTGATTGAGGTGGCATGGCGAGATGGATTGAAGACGAGGAGCCTTTCCAAGTCCTAAATGTGATACTTCAAAACAGCTGGGAGTCAAAAGACAATGAGAAGACATGATGGCCATGTTTTCGTTCAGACATGCATTTGGAAAGTGTGGGGGTCTGAGATGGGGGACAACAGGACAACTGTCCACTCCAAACCCCGCATCTCTGATTGGTGCTCACTTTAAAATGGATCTTTCCATTTTATTGTCCCTTTAAGTCTTCTCTTGACAAAAACAAGCCCGGCTTCTCAAGATTTTTCTCATAACTTATTCTGATTGCCCAACCCCATGTGCTCTCAAGGGTGACAGTGCTATTTATCTCCCAGTGACTCGATGGTACAATGTTCTCCAGCTGGTTTCTGACCAACCGGTATCACACAGCCAACGCACAATCACTGTTCACCCTGGTCCCTTGTGAGAAAACTTCCTTTAATTAATAAATCCATTGTTCCAGTCTCCAATGGGGTGAGACGGTGTGGAGTAACTGGATTGTTATTAACCTTTTGTAAAACGGAGAGGTTTATTTTTGTTATAACTTTGGTTTCTCATAAACTATGTTCATGGAAACTTGGCAGCAGCACATCCACAATGAGGCAGACCATGACTGATCAGTTAAGGCTGTAATCATTGTGTATTCTGGGCAAGATCATACCACAACAAAGGGAGGCTGCATATACTGGCAGTAAGGAGAAACTGAGTGATATTTCTTTCTCCGTTTTAAGTTGGTGTGTTTAACAAATACTGACAGAGCTTCGATTCACTATTTGTACTTGTGTGCGAGAAACAAACTGTTTTGACAGCTGGTTTACACAACACGGTGGGGGTAAAAGTCAGCGATTTCATTTCTTCATTTTGCATCAGATGATGAGGACGATGTCCAGAATGTGGAAAGGATTTGTCAGATTGTACAGACGGTGGTGTCTCGATGGGTTAATAATCTATCGGGGAAATACTGAGAGGCATGCAATGTGGGATTGTGAATCAGATATGTACGAGTATGTGGAGATTCCTGCCAATCCCTGTTGGGGGTGGAGGAGTTACTTCGGAAATAAAAATCTTGAATTATTATGGGTCATCTAACCAAATCGCGGCTTAATACTACAGTGATCTCATTGCCAAAAATAACACAACCGCCCTGAGTGTACTGCAGACATTTTACACATGGTCTGCTGGATCAACTTTAACGTTGCTTTCCTCCTGGTTCAGTGCTTCTCTGGGGCCACGGGAAAGGAGCCAGAGACCTCACAGCGAGCTGCTGCAGGTCCGTCAGGATGAAGATGGCTGGGAAGTCGAACGTTGAGCCGCTCCTCAGGTTCTGTGCTTTTGCAATGCACGGATTTGGGAACTGACCGAGTGCGATTGCATTAGCAGCTGCTGCCTGAGCACACAGCCCCGTCGCCACTGAGCTGTGTAAGTGTATCTCCCCATCGCCAATGCTAACTTCTCCCTGGGAACTCAGCGCCCTGTCAACACTGCTGAAGGAAACCAGTTAATGTGTGCCACACTCCCCACAGCAAACAGCCCGCAAACAGGCAACTCAAAATCAAACAAATAGAAGCTGGAATACTCATAATAAGCTACACAAGGGATGACAGCACTCTGTCCCACGTTATGTTATTGGGCGAGGATTATGTCACTTCCCACATTCCTGCTGCAGTCACACTGACGCTCCTGTATAGACAGGGTGGCTGGCACTTTAGCTGATACTATCAGGGTAACAGTCTGTTGATTCCCGCTGATGTGACCAGTCAATGAACAATGCGCTAAGTGCTGGTTGAAGTGATCAGACAGTGCCCAGTTGGCAGAGCACTCGTATTGTAAAGAGTGGGCATGAATTCATTGGGCGTCTTGATTCCTCTGCCAGGTTTCAAGGGTGGTCAAATTTAGCAGCTGGCTGTAGGGAATGCATCCATTGTGTTTGGCAAGTCGTTGACACAATCCCTCCTCCTCACTCACATGGCAGCTCTGCCCTTTCGGACCACAGCCCACGCCTGCCCCCCCCACCCCACCCCCCCCCAAGACTGACCTCTTAATGACACCCCAACTGACCTTTATGTAATTCCCAAGCCACTCCCACTGACCCTGGGGCACTGATTGAAGCCCAACTCCTGACTGCAAATCCCAGGCCGAACTGACCATGACCAATCCCCAGACTGGAATTGGACCAAGCCCTCTGACTGACTGGCAGTGTATACTGACTGACTGACTGTGCCTATTGACTGACCGGCAGTGCCCCCTTGACTGTTGGTGCCTCTGCCTGACTGACTGAGTGACTGGAGTCTACCCATCATTCCGGCCGGGTTCCTCTGACATTCACACATCACTGTTTTCTTCAAGCAGACGTTTACCACATAAGACGCTGGCTAATGTCACAGGTCTGCAGTTGGTACTGCCAGCTGTTGTACAGCTGGTTATCCATGCCCCTCTCTGATCATATCATTGCTCTTCAGTGCTGCCTGGTGCCTCATGCTGCATTAGTCCATCCTCACGTTTGGTCAAGTTGCCCCAAAGTCAAACCCACTGATGTGTGAGTCTGGTACTTGGCTGATGCCAGGTCATGTCGATGAAGGATCTAGTCGGGATGTGTGTGTGTGTGTGTGGGTGTGTGTGAGAGAGAGAGTGTGTGTGTGTATATCTGTGTGCCTGTCTGTGCGTGTCTTGTGTCTGTGACTGTATCTGTGTGCCTGTGTGTGCCAGTGTCTGTGTGCCCCTGTGTCTGTGTGTGTGCCCCTGTGTCTGTGTGCGCCTGTGTCCGTATGTGTGCATGTCTATGTGCCTGTGTGTGTCTGTCTGTGTGTGTGCCTGTGTGTGTGTGTGTCTGTGTGTGTGTCTGTGTGTGTGCCTGTCTGTGTGTCTGTGTATCTGTGTCACTGTGTGTGTGTGCCTGTGTCTGTGTGTGACTGTGTGTCTATGTGTGTGCCTGTGTCTGTATGTGTGCATGCCTGTGTTTGTGTATGTATCTGTGTGTGCGCCTCCGTCTGTGTGCCTGTGTCTGTGTGTGTGCCTGTGCCTGTGTGTCTACTTGTGTGTGTGTGTGTGTCTGTGTGTGCACCTGTGTCTGTTTGTGTAAGTGCCTGTGCCTGTGTGTGTCTGTGTGTGTGACTGTGTGCCTGTCTGTGTGTGTTTCTATGTGTCTGTGTGTCTACGTGTGTGTGTGTCTGTGTGAGTGCCTGTCTGTGTGTGTGTCTGTGTGTGTGTCTGTGTGTGTGTGTGCCTGTGTCTGTGTGTGCGTCTGTGTTCCTATCTTTGACTCTGTGTGTGTGTCTGTGTGAGTACCTGTCTGTAAGTGTGCATGCCTGTGTGTGTGTGTGTTGGTGGGTCTGTGTGAGTACCTGTCTGCGTGCACGTCTGCATGTGTGTCTGTGGCTGTGTGTGTGCCAGTGAGTGCGTGTGTCTGTGTGACTGCCTATCAGTGTGTGTCTGTGTGAGTGCCAGTCTGTGTGTGTCTGTGTGCATGTGCCTGTGTCTGTGTGTGTATCTGTGTGCCTGTGTGTGTGCCTGTGTGTGTATGCCTGTGTGTGTGTGTATCTGTGTGTGTTGTGTCTGTGTGTGTGCCTGTGTGCGTGTGTGCCTGTCTGTGCCTGTGTGTGTGTGTCTGTGTGTGTGCCTGTATGTGTGCGTCTGTGTGAGTGCCTGTCTGTGTGTTTGTCTAAGTGTGTCTGTTTGCATGTCTGCGTGAGTGCCTGTCTGTGTGTGTGTCTGTGTCTGTGTGAATGCCTGTCTGTGTGTGCACCTGTCGGTGTGTACACATGTGTCTGTGTGTGTGAGGCTGTGTCAGTGTGTGTGTGTGTGCGTGCCTGTGCCTGCGTGTCAGTGTGTATGCCTGTGTGTGTATGTGTCTGTGCATCTGTGTGTGTGTGCCTTTGTGTGCGTGTCTGTGTGTGTCTACATACGTATGTCTGTGTGTATGCACCTGTGTGTGTGTGTGTCTGTGTTTGTGTGTCTGTGAGTGCCTGTCCGTGTATGTGTGTCTGTGTGTGTCCGTATCTGTGCGTGTGTGTCTGTGTGTGTGTGTGCCTGTGTGTGTGCCTGTGTGTGTTCCTGTGTGTTTATGTGCGCCTGTGTCTGTGTGTGTGCATATCTGTGCCTGTGCATGTGCATGTCTGTGAATATGTGTCTGTGTGGGTGCCTGTGTCTGCGTGGGTGCCTGTGTCTGCGTATGTCTGTGCATGTAAGTGTGTGTGTGCCTATGTCTGTATGTGTGCCTCTGTGTGTCTGTGTGTTTCTGTGTCTGTGTGTGTGTGTGTGCCTCTGTGTGTCTGTGTGTGTATGTGCCTGTGTCTGTGTGAGTGTGCCTGTGAGTGTGCCTGTGTGTGTGCGTGTCTCTGTGTGTGTGCCTGTGTCTGTGTGCATGTCTGTGTGTGTGCCTCTGTGTGTGTGTGTGTGTGTGCGCGCGCGCGCGCGCGCGCACGCACCTGGGTGTGTGTGCGTGCCTGTATGTGTTTGTGTCTGTGTGCTTGCGCCTGTGTTTGTGTGTGTGTGTGTGTCTGTGCCTGTGCCTGTGTGTGTTTGTGCCTGTGTCTGTTCGCGTGTCCCTCTGTGTGTGCCTGTGTCTGTGTGTGTGTGTGCCTGTGTCTGTGTGTGTGACTGTGTGTGTATGTGCCTGTGTGTCTGTGCCTGTGTGTGTCTGTCTGTGTGTCTCTGTGTGTGTGCGTGCCTGTGTGTGTCTGTCTCTGAGTGTGTGCCTGTGTCTGTGTGTGTGCGTGTCTGTGTGTGTGTGTCTGTGTGTGTGTGTCTGTGTGTCTGCCAGATTGTGTGTTTGTGTGTGCCAGGGTGTGTGTTTGTGTGTGTATCTGTGTGTGTGACTGTGTGAGTACCTGTCTGTGTGTGTGTGTCTGTGTGTGCGTGTCTGTGTGTGTGTGTCTGTGTGAGTGCCAGTCTGTGTGTGTCTGTGTCTATGTCTGCCTGTGTCTGTTTGTGTGTGTGCATGCCTGTGCCTGTCTGTGCCTGTGTGTGCATGTGTGCCTGTGTGTGCGCATCTGTGTGTGTGTCTCTGTGTGTGTGTGTGCGTGTCTGTGTGTGTGCACCTGTGTGTGTGCATGTCTGTGTGTCTGTGCCTGTGTCTGTGGGCCTGTGTGAGTGTGCATGTCTGTGTGTGTGCCTGTGTCTGTGTGTATGCTTGTGTGTGTGTGTGTGCCTGTGTCTGTCTGTCTGTGCCTGTGCCTGTGTGTGTGTATGTCTGTGTGTGTGTGCCTGCATGTCTGTGTGAGTGCCTGTCTCTGTGTGTCTGTGTGTGTGTGTGTGTATGTGTGTGTGTGCCTGTGTATGTGTGTGTGTGTGTCTGCCTGTGATTATTTTTGTGTGTGCCAGTGTGTGTGGCTGTGAGTGTGTGTCTGTGTTTGTGTGTGTGCCTGTGTGTGCATGCACCTGTATCTGTGTGTGCGTGTCTGTGAGTGTGCCTGCGTGTGTATCTGTGTGCGTGTGTCTGCCTGTGCCTGTGTGTGTGCGTGTTTCTGTGTGTGTGTGTGTGCGTGTGTGTGCATGTCTGCCTGTGATTATTTTTGTGTGTGTGTGTGTATGCATGCGTGTCTGTGTGTGTATGCTTGTGTCTGTGGGCCTGGGTCTGTGTGTGTGCCTGTGTCTGTGGGCCTGTGTGTGTGTGCGTGTCTGTGTGTGTGTGTGCCTTTGTATGTGGGCCTGTGTGTTTGTGTCTGTGTGTGGGCTTGTGTGCATGTGCATGTCTGTGTGTGTATCTGTGTCTGTGGCTGTTTGTGTGTGTCTGTGTGAGTGCCTTTCTGAGTGTGTGCCTGTGCGTGTGTGCGTGTCTGTGTTTGTGCCTGTGCCTGTGTGTGTGTGTGACTGTGTCTGTCTGTGTATGTGTGTGCCTGTGTCTGTGTGCCTGTGTGTGCATGTGTGCCTGTGTCTGTGTGCGCGTGTCTCTGTGTGTGTGAGTGTCTGAGTGTGTACCTGTGTGTGTTTGTGTGCCTGTGCCTGTACCTGTGCCTGTGTGTGTGCATGCCTGTGTGTGTGTCTGTGTGTGTGTCGGTGGGTCTGTGTGAGTACCTGTCTGCGTGCATGTCTGCATGTGTGACTGTGGCTGTGTTGTGTGTGTGTCTATGTGACTGCCTATCAGTGTGTGTCTGTGTGAGTGCCAGTCTGTGTGTGTCTGTGTGCCTGTGTGTGTATGTGTACGTGGCTATGTGTGTGTCTGTGTGTGTGTGTCTGTGTGAGTGCCTGCGTGTGTGTCTGTGAGTGCCTGTCTGTGGGTGTTTCTATGTCTGTGTGAATGCCTGTTGGTGTGTGCGCCAGTCTGTGTGTACACGTGTGTCTGTGTGTGTGTGGCTGTGTGTGTGTGCGCCTCTGTGTGTGTGTGTGATTGTGTGAATGTGTCTGTGTGTGTGTGTCTGTGTGTGTGCCTGTGTTTGTGTGTCTGTGTGAATGCCTGTCTGTGTGTGTGTCTGTGTGAGTGCCTGTCTGTGTGTGCACCTGTCTGTGTGTATACGTGTGCCTGTGTGTGTGTGGCTGTGTCTGTGTGTGTGCCTCTGTGTATGTGTGTATGTGTGTGTCTGAGTGTATGTGTCTGTGTGAGTGCGTGTCTGTGTGTATGTCTGTGTGCGCGCCTGTGTTTGTGTGTCTGTGTGAGTGCCTGTCTGTGTGTGTGTGCCTGTGTGTCTGTGTGTTTGTGCCTGTGTGTGTGTCTGTGTGCGTGCCTGTGCCTGCATGTGTGTGCCTGTGTTTGTGTGTGCGTGTGTGTCTGTGCCTATGTCTGTATGTGTTTGTGCCTGTGTCTGCGTGTGTGCCTGTGTCTCTGTGTGTGTGCACCTGTGCCTGTGTGTGCCTGTCTGTTTGTCTGTGTGTGTGCGTGCCTGTGTGTGTCTGTCTGTGTGTGTGCGCCTGTGTCTGTGTGTGTGTGTGTCTGTGTGTCTGCCAGGTTGTGTGTTTGTGTGTGCCAGGGTGTGTGTTTGTGTGTGTGTCTGTGTGTGTGTGTGTGTGTGTCTGTGTGAGTGCCTGACTGTGTCTGTGTGCATGCACCTGTGTCTGTGTGTGTGCCAGTGTGTGCATGTGCCTGTGCCTGTGTGTGTGCCTATGTCCGCGTGTGTGTCCATGTGAGTGCCTGTCTGTGTGTGTATCTGTGTTTGTGTGTGTGTGTCTGTGTGTGCCTGTGTATGTCTGTGTCTGTGTCTGCGGCTGTCTGTGTATCTGTGTGAGTGCCTGTGTGTGTGTGTGTGTGTCTGTCTGTCTGTCTGTGTGAATGCCTGTCCATGTGTGCGGCTGTCTCTGTGTACACGTGTGTTTGTGTGGCTGTGTCTCTGTATGTGCCTGTTTCTGTATGTGTGTGTCTGTGTCTCTGTGTGTGTGTCTGTGAGTGTGTGTCTATGTGAGTGCCTGTGTGTGTGTTTGTGTTTATGTGAGTGCCTCTGTGTGTATATGTGTGTATGTGTGTGTCTGTGTCTGTGTGAATGCCTGTCTGTGTGTATGCCTTCTGTGTTTGCATGTGTGTCTGCATGGGTGTGGCTGTGTCTGTGTGTGTGTGCCTGTGTATCTCTGTGTGTGCGTGTACCTGCGTGTGTGCATGTCTGTGTGTGTGTCTGTGCCTGTGTGTGTGTGTGACTGTGTCTGTCTGTGTGTGTATGTGTGTGCCTGTGTCTGTAGGTGTGCCTGTGTCTGTGTGCGTGCGTGTCTCTGTGTGTGTGCATGTCTGTGTGTGTACCTGTGTGTGTGTGTGCCTGTGCATCTGTGTGTGCGCCTGTGTGTTTATGTGTCTGTGTTTGTGCTTTTGTGTGTGTCTCTGTGTGTGGGTGCCTGTATCTGTGTGTGTGTGTGTGTGTGTGTGTCTGCGTGTGCATGCCTGTGTCTGTGTGTGGCTGTGTCTGTGTCAGTGCCTTCCTCTGTTTGTGTCTGTGTTTGTGTGTGTCTGTTGTCCACCTATGTATGTGTCTGTGTGTGTGTGTCTGTGTGAGTGTCTGTTTGTGTGTGTCTGTGTGAGTACCTGTCTGAGTGTGTGCCTGTGTGTGTGCATGTCTGTGTTTGTGCCTGTGCCTGTGTGTGTGTGTGACTGTGTCTGTCTGTGTATGTGTGTGTCTGTGCCTGTGTGCCTGCGTGTGCATGTGTGCCTGTGTCTGTGTGCGCGTGTCTCTGTGTATGCGAGTGTCTGAGTGTGTACCTGTGTGTGTTTGTGTGCCTGTGCCTGTACCTGTGCCTGTGTGTGTATGCCTGTGTGTGTGTGTGTCTGTGTGTGTGTCGGTGGGTCTGTGTGAGTACCTGTCTGCGTGCATGTCTGCATGTGTGACTGTGGCTGTGTGTGTGTGTGTCTATGTGACTGCCTATCAGTGTGTGTCTGTGTGAGTGCCAGTCTGTGTGTGTCTGTGTGCATGTGCCTGTGTCTGTGTGTATGTGTATGTGGCTATGTGTGCGTCTGTGTGTGTGTGTGAGTGCCTGCGTGTGTGTCTGTGTGAGTGCCTGTCTGTGGATGTTTCTATGTCTGTGTGAATGCCTGTTGGTGTGTGCGCCAGTCTGTGTGTACACGTGTGTCTGTGTGTGTGTGGCTGTGTCTGTGTGTGTGTGTGATTGTGTGAATGTGTCTGTGTGTGTCTGTGTGTGTGCCTGTGTTTGTGTGTCTGTGTGAATGCCTGTCTGTGTGTGTGTCTGTGTGAGTGCCTGTCTGTGTGTGCACCTGTCTGTGTATATACGTGTGTCTGTGTGTATGTGTGGCTGTGTCTGTGTGTGTGCCTCTGTGTATGTGTGTATATGTGTGTGTGTGTGTCTGAGTGTATGTGTCTGTGTGAGTGCGTGTCTGTGTGTATGTCTGTGTGTGTGCCTGTGTTTGTGTGGCTGTTTGAGTGCCTGTCTGTGTGTGTGTGTGTGTGCCTGTGTGTCTGTGTGTTTGTGCCTGTGTGTGTGTCTGTGTGTGTGCCTGTGCCTGCATGTGTGTGCCTGTGTTTGTGTGTGTGTGTGTGTGTCTGTGCCTTTGTCTGTATGTGTTTGTGCCTGTGTGTGTGCCTGTGTCTGTGTGTGTGTGCACCTGTGCCTGTGTGTGCCTGTCTGTTTGTCTGTGTGTGTGCGTGCCTGTGTGTGTCTGTCTGTGTGTGTTTTCCTGTGTCTGTGTGTGCATGTCTGTGTGTGTGCCTGTCTGTGTCTGTGTGTGTCTGTGTGAGTGCCTGTCTGTGTCTGCATGTCTTTCTGAGTGTGTGTCTGTGTGTGTCAGGTTGTGTGTGTGTGTCTGTGTGAGTGCCTGTCTGTGTGTGTCTCTATGTGTGCCTGTCTGTGTCTGTGTGTGTGTCTGTGTGAGTGCCTGTCTGTGTCTGTGTGTCTGCCTGAGTGTGTGTTTGTGTGTGCCATGGTGTGTGTGCATCTGTGTGTGTGACTGTGTGTTTGTGTGTGTGCCTGTGTGTTTGTGCGCCTATGTCTGTGTGTGTGCATGTCTGTGTGCGTGTCTGTGTGTGTCTGTGTGTGCCTGTGTCAGTGTGTATGTCCGTGTGAGTGCCTGTCTGTGTGTGTATCTGTGTGTGTGTGTGTCTGAGTGTGTATGTGTGTGTCTGTGTGTGTGCCTGTCTGTGTGTGTATCTGTGTCTGTGTGAATGCCTGTCTGTATGTGCACCTGTCTGTGTGTACACGTGTCCCTGATTTTGTGTGTGCGTGTGTGTCTGCGCCTGTGTCTGTGTGTTTGTGCCTATGTCTCTGTGTGTGTGCCTGTGTGTCTGTGCCTGTGTGTGCCTGTGTGTTTGTCTGTGTGTGTGTGCTTGTGTGTGTCTGTCTGTTTGTGTGTGCCTGTGTCTGTGTGTGCACACCTGTGTGGGTGTCTGTGTCTGTGTGTGTGTGTGTCTGTGTGAGTGCCTGTCTGTGTCTGCGTGTCTACCTGAATGTGTGTCTGTGTGTGCCAGGGTGTGTGTGTGTCTGTGTGAGTGCCTGTCTGTGTGTGTCTCTGTGTGTGCCTGTCTGTGTCTGTATGTGTGTCTGTGTGAGTACCTGTCTGTGTGTGTGTGTCTGTGTGTCTGCCTGAGTGTGTGTTTTTGTGTGCCAGGGTGTGTGCACGTCTGTGTGTGTGACTGTGTGTCTGTGTGCGTGCCTGTGTGTTTGTGCACCTATGTCTGTGTGTGTGCGTGTCTATGTGCGTGTCTGTATGTGTCTGTGTGCATCTGTGTGTGCCTGTGTCTGTGTGTATGTCTGTGTGAGTGCCTGTCTGTGCGTGTATCTGTGTGTGTGTATGTTTGTGCGTGTGTGTGCATGTGTATGTGTGTGTCTGTATGTGTGCCTGTCTGTGTGTGTATCTGTGTCTGTGTGAATGCCTGTCTGTATGTGCACCTGTCTGTGTGTACACGTGTGCCTGTGTTTGTGTGTGCGTGTGTGCCTGTGCCTTGTATGTGTGTTTGTGCCTGTGTCTGTGTGTGTGTGTGCCTGTGTGTGTGTCTGCCTGTGTGTCTGAGTGTGTGTGCATGTGTGTCTGTGTGTGTGTCTGTGTCTGTGTGCGCGCTCCTGTGTGTGTGTCTGTGTGTGTGTGCCTGTGTGTGTGCCTGTGTGTGTGCATGTCTGTGTGTGTGTCTGTGGGAATGCCTGTCTCTGTGTGTGTCTGTGTGAGTGTCTGTGTGTGCGCCTGCATGTACACGTGTGTCTGTGTGTGTGGCTGTGTCTGTGTGTGAGCCTATGTGTGTGTGTGTGTATGTGTGTGTGCCTGGGTGTCTGTGTGTGTGTGTGCCACGTCTGTGCGTGTCTGTGTGTGTGCCTCTGTGTGCCTGTGTCTGTGTGCGCCTGGTCTCTGACTGTGCCTGTGTGTGCATGTGTGCCTGTGTCTGTGTGTGTGCATGTCTCTGTGTGTGCGCCTGTGTTTGTGTGTGTGTGCACCTGGGTGTGAGCGTGTGTCTGTGTGTGTGTGCCTGTGGGTGTGTGTGCCAGTGTGTGGGTGCTTGTGTGCGTGTTTGCCTGTGTCCATGCACCTGCGCATGTGCCTGTACCTATGCGTCTATGTGAGTGCCTGTCTGTGTGCGTGTGTGTCTGTCTAAGTGCCTGTCTTTCTGTGTGTCTGTGCGTGTGCTTGAATCTGTGTGTGTGTGTGTCTGTGTCTGTGCATGTGCCTGTATCTGTGTGTGTGCATGTGTGTCTGTGTGTGTGTGCCTGTGGGGGTGTGTGTGCTTGTGTGTGTGTTTGCCTGTGAGTGTGTGTGCCTGAGTCTGTGTGTCTATGTGAGTGCCTGTCTGTGTGTGTCGTGAGTGTTTCTGTTTGAGTGCCTGTCTCTGTGTGTGCCTGTGCGTGTGCCTGTGTCTGTGAGCATGTACCTGTTCATGTGTGTGCTTGTGTGTGTGTTTGCCTGTGTCTGTGCTTGTGTACCGGTGTGTGCGTGCACATGCGCCTGTGTGTGTGTGCCTGTGCCTGTGTATCTGTGTGAGTTCCTGTCTGTGTGTGTGTGTGTCTGTGTGTGTCTGTGTGTGTGTGAGTGCCTGTGTGTGTGTGTCTTCCTCTGTGTGTGTTTGTGTGTGCTAGTGTGTGTGTCTATGTGTGTGTCTATGTGAGTGCCTGTGTGTGTGTGTGTCTGTCTGCGTGAGTTCCTGTCTGTGTGCGTGTGCCTGAGTCTGTGTCTGTGAGTCTGTGTTTGCATACACCTGCCTGTGTGTGTGCCTGTCTGTGTGTATCTGTGTCTGTGTGTGCCTGTCTGTGTGTGTGTCTGTGTATGTATGGATGCCTGTCTGTGTGTGCGCCTGTCTGTGTGTACACGTGTGTCTGTGTGTGTGTGGCTGTGTCTGTGTGTGTGCCTGTGTGTGTGTGCATGCGCCTGTGTGTGTGCGTGTCTGTGTGTGTGTGTGTGTGCCTGTGCCTGTGTGTATGTGCCTGTGTCTATCTGTGTGTGTCTGTGTTTGCCTGTGTCTGTGTGTGTGCCTGTGTGTGTGCCTGCGTCTGTGCGTGTGCCAGTGGTCTGTGTATGAATGCCTCTGTGTGTCTCTGTGTGTGTATGTGCCTGTGTCTGTGTGAGTGTGCCTGTGTGTGTGCATATCTCTTTGTGTGTGCTTTTGTCTGGGTGCATGTTGGTATGTGTGCCTGTGTCCGTGTGTGTGCCTGTGTGTGTGTTCCTGTGCCTTTGTGTGTGTAATTGTGTATGTGCGTGCCTATGTAAGTGGCTGTGTGTGTGCGTCTGTGTTTGTGTGCCTGCATCTATGCGTGTGCCTGTGTGTGTCTGCGGTCTGTGTGTGTGTGCCACTGTTTGTGTACGTGTCTGTGTGAGTGTGCCTGGGTGTGTGCGTGTTTCTGTGTGTGTGCCTGTGTCCGTGTGCATGTCTGTAAGTGTGCCTGTGTGTGTGTGCCTGTGTGTGTGTGTGCATGTCTCTCTGTGTGTGCCTGTCTGTGTGTGTGTGTGTGTGTGTGTGTGTGCCTGTGTGTGTGCCTGTGTGTGTGTGCCTGTGTGTTTCTGTCTCTGTGTGTGTGTGTGCCTGTGTGTGGTTGTCTCTCTGAGTGTGCCTGTGTCTGTATGCATGTCTCTGTGTGTGCCTGTGTGTGTGTGCCTGTGTGCTTCTGTCTGTGTGTCTCTGTGTGTGTGTGTGTGTGTGTGTGTGCCTGTGTGTGTGCCTGTGTGTGGCTGTCTCTCTGAGTGTGCCTATGTCTGTGTGCATGTCTCTGTGTGTGCCTGTGTCTGTGTGCCTGTGTCTGTGTGTATGTCTGTGTGTGCGCGCCTGTGTCTGTTTTTGTGTGTGTCTGGGCCTGTGTGTGTGTCTGCATGCCTGTCTGTGTGTGTCTGTGCCTGTGTGTCTGCTTGTTTGTGTGTCTCTGTGTGTGCATCTATGTGAGTGCCTGTCTGTGTGTGTGTGCCTGTGTCTGTGTGTCTGTCTGTGTGCCTGAGTGTGTATGTGTCTGTTTGTGTGCCTGTGTCTGTGTGTCTGTCTGTCTGTGTGCCTGAATGTGTGTGCCTGTGTGTGTCTGTGTGCAGACACAGGAGCAGGAACAGGAGTAGGCACAGGTTCAGGAATAGGAACAGGAACAGGAGCAGGAACTGAAATACGAGAAGGAACGGGAGAAGGTGCAGGAACAGGAACAGGAACAAGATACGGAACAGGAATGGGAACAGGAGCAGGAACACGAACAGAAACAGGAGCAGGAACAGGAACAGGAGCAGGACAGGAACAGGAACAGAAACAGGAAAAGGAGCAGGAACAGGAACAGAACCAGGAACAGATATAGGAAAGGGAACAGGAGTACGAACGGGAGCATGTGCAGGAGCCGGAAAAGGAGCAGGTGCAGGAGCAGGAACGGGAGCAGGTACAGGAGCGGAAACCGCAACTGGAACAGATACGGGAATAGGAACAGGAGGAGATACATGAGCAGGAACAGGAAAAGGAACAGGATCAGGAACAGGATAAAGAAGAGGAACTGGATCAGTAGCAGGAGAAGGAACAGGAACACCAACAGGCACAGGATTCAGGCACAGGAAATGGTGCAGCAACAGGAACGGGAACAGGAACAGAAATGGGAATAGGAACAGGAGTAGGAGAAGGAACAGGAACACCAACAGGCACAGGAGCAGGAACAGGAAAAGGTGCAGCAACAGGAACCGTAACCGGAACAGGAACTGGATCAGGAAAGAGAGCAGAAGCAAAAAAAGGAACAGGAGCAGGAACGGGAAAAGGAACAGGAACGGGAACAGGAGCAGGAGGAGATACATGAAAAGGAACAGGATAAGGAAGAGGAACAGGAGAAGAAACAGGAACACCAACAGGCACAGGAGCAGGAACAGGAAATGGTGCAGCGACGTGAACGGCAACATGAACAGGAACAAGATAAAGAATAGGAACAGGAACAGGAGCAGGAACAGGAACAGGAACGGGAACAGAAAGAGGAACAGAAAGAGGAACAGAAAGAGGAAAAAGAACAGGAGGAGGAACAGGGACAGGAACAGGATCAGGATAAATAACAGGAACAGGAGCAGGTACAGGTGCAGGTAAAGGAACGGGAACAGAAATGGGAACAGGAACAGTAGCAGGAGCAGGACGGGAGCAGAAGCAAAAAAAGGAGCAGAAACAGGAACAGGAACAGGATCAGGAACTGGAACAGTAGCACGAGAAGGAACAGGAACACCAACAGGCACAGGAGCAGGAACAGGAAATGGTGCAGCAACAGGAACGGGAACAGGAACAGGAACAAGATAAAGAAGAGGAACAGGAGCAGGAAGAGGAACAGGTACAGGAACAGGAAAAGGAGCAGGAGAAGGTTCATGAGCAGGAACAGGAACGGGAGCAGGAGCAGGAAAAGGAGCAGGAGCAGGAATGTGAAGAGGAACGGGAATGAGAGCAGGAGCAATAACTGGAGCAGGAGCAGGAACAGGAACAGGAACAGGAGCAGGTATAGGAGTGGGAACAGCAACGGGAACAGAAACGGGAATAGGAACAGGAGGAGATACATGAGCAGGAACAGGAACAGGAACAGGATCAGGAACTGGAACAGCAGCAGGAGAAGGAACAGGAACACCAACAGGCACAGGAGCAGGAACAGGAAATGGTGTAGCAACAGGAACAGGAACAGGAACAGGAGCAGGAACTATAGCAGGAGCAGGAACATGAAAAGGAACAGCAATAGGAACGAGAACAGGATAAAGAACAGGAAAAGGAGCAGGAACAGGAACAGAAGCAGGAAAAGGAACGGGAACAGAAACGGGAACAGGAACAGTAGAAGGAACAGGAGGAGGAACAGGAACATGAACAGGTACAGGAGCAGGAACCGCAACGGGAACAGAAACGGGAACAGGAACAGGAGGAGATACATGAGCAGGAACAGGAACAGGAAAAGGAACAGGATCAGGAACAGGAAATGGTGCAGCAACCGAACGGGAACAGGAACAGGATAAAGAAGAGGAAGAGGACCAGGCACAGAAACAGGAACAGGAGCAGGTACAGGAGCAGGAAATATAACGGGAACAGAAATGGGAACAGGAACAGGAGCGGGAACAGAAACAGGAATAGGAACAGGATCAGGAACAGGAGCATGAATGGAAACAGGAGCAGAAACAGGAACAGGAGCAGGAGCAGGAGCAGGACCAGGGCCAGGAACAGGAACAGGAGCAGCTACAGGAGCAAGAACAGGAACGGGAACAGACATGGGAACAGGAAAAGGAACAGGATCAGGAACAGGAAATGGTGCAGCAACCGAACGGGAACAGGAACACCAACAGGAAGGGGAGCGTAAACAGGAAATGGTGCAGCAACAGGAACGGGAACAGGAACAGGATAAAGAAGAGAAACAGGAACAGGAACAAGAGCTGGTACAGGAACACGAAATGGAAAGGGAACAAAAACGGGAACAGGAACAGGAGGAGGAACAGGAACAGGAACACCAACAGGCACAGGAGCAGGAAAGGGAGCAGAAGCAAAAAAAAAGGAGCAGGACCAGGAACAGGAACAGGAACGGGAACTGTAGCAGGAACAGGAACACCAACAGGCACAGGAGCAGGAACAGGAAAAGGAGCAGCAACAGGAACGGTAACAGGAACAGTATAAAGAACAGGAACAGGAACAGGAACAGGAACAGGAAAAGGAAGAGGAACAGGAGCAGGTACAGGTGCAGGAAAAGGAAAGGGAACTGAAACAGGAACAGTAGCAGTAGAAGGAACAGGAACACCAACAGGTACAGGATTCAGGAACAGGAAATGGTGCAGCAACAGGAACTGGAACAGGAACAGGAACAAGATAAAGAATAGGAACAGGAGCAAGAACAGGAACAGGAACAGGAACTGGAACAGAAACGGGATTAGGAACAGGAGGAGATACATGAGCAGGAACAGGAACAGGATAAAGAAGAGGAACAGGATCAGGAACAGGAACAGCAATAGGAGAAGGAACAGGAACAGCAACAGGCACAGGAGCAGGAACAGGAAATGGTGCAACAACAGGAACGGGAACAGGAACAGGATTAAGAAGAGATAAAGGAACAAGAACAGGAACAGGAGCAGGTATAGGAGCAGGAAAAGGAACGGGAACAGAACCGGGAACAGGAGGAGGAACAGGAACAGTAGCAGGAGCATGAGCTGGAACACCAACAGGAACAGGAGCAGGAAAGGGAGCAGACGCAAAAAAAGGAGCAGGAGCAGGAACATGAACAGGAACAGGAACAGGAACAGGAACAGAAACGGGAATAGGAACAAGAGCAGGTACATGAGCAGGAACAGGAAAAGGATCAGGAATAGGAACAGTAGCAGGAGAAGGAACAGGAAATGGTGCAGCAACCGGAACAGCAACAGGAACAGGAACAAGATAAAGAATAGGAACAGGAGCAGGAACAGGAACAGGAACTGGAGCAGGAAAAGGAACGGGAACAGAAACAGGAATAGAACCGGGAACAGGAGCAGGAACAGGAATAAGACCAGGAGCAGGAACAGGAATGGGAGCAGTAGCAGGAACAGGAGCATGAATGGGAACAGGAGCAGGAACGGGAACAGGAGCAGGAACAGGAGCAGGTACAGGAGCAGGAAAAGGAACGGGAACAGAAACATGAATAGAAACGGGAACATGAACAGGAGCGGGAACAGGAACAGGAGAAGGTTCATGAGCAGGAACAGGAATAGGAACAGCAACAGGAACAGGAGCAGGATCAGGAGCAGGAATAGGAATGAGAGCAGGACCAATAACTGGAGCAGGAACGGGGCCATGAGCGGGAACACGAGCAGGAACATGAGCAGGAACACGAACAGGAACAGGAACAGGAAGGGGAACAGGAACAGAAACAGGAGCAGGTACAGGAAAGGGAACATCAACCGGAACAGAAACGGGATTAGGACAAGGAGGAGGTACATGAGCAGGAACAGGAACAGGAGAAGGAACAGGATCACCAACAGGCACAGGAGCAGGAACAGGAAATGGTGCAGCAACTGGAACGGGAACAGGAACAGGAGCAGGTACAGGAGCAGGTACAGGAACAGGAAAAAGGAATGGAAACAGGTGCGGGAACAGGAACAGCAACAGGAGCAGCAACAGGAACGGGAGCAGGAGCAGGAAAAGGAACAGCAGCGGGAGCAGGAACAGGATAAAGAAGTGGAACAGGAGCCGGAACAGGAACAGGAGCAGGTATAGGAACAGGAAAAGGAATGGGAACAGAAATGGGAACAGGAACAGGAGGAGGAACAGGAACAGTAGAAGGAGAAGGAACAGGAACACCAACAGGAACAGGAGCAGGAACGGGAACAGGAGCAGAAACAGGAACAGGAACAGGAGCAGACGGAACAGGAACACCAACAGGCACAGGCGCAGGAACAGGAAATGGTGCAACAACAGGAATGGGAACAGGATAAAGAATAGGAACAGGAGCAGGAACAGGAACAGGAGCAGGTATAGGAGCAGGAAAAGGAACGGGAACAGAAACAGGAACAGAAACGGGAACAGGAGCAGGAACAGGAATGGGAGCAGTAGCAGGAACAGGAGAATGAATGGGAACAGGAGCAGGAACGGGAACAGGAACAGGAACAGGAGCAGGTACAGGAGCAGGTACAGGAGCAGGAACATGAATGCAGGAAAGGGAACAGTAGCAGGAACAGGAAATGGAACACCAACAGACACAGGAGCAGGAACAGGAAATGCTGCAGCAACAGGAATGGGAACAGGAAGAGGATAAAGAAGAGGAACAGGAGCAGGAACAGGAACAGGAGCAGGAACAGGATCAGGAACAGGAACAGTAGCAGGAGCAGGAACAGGAATAGGAGCAGGAACAGGAACAGGAGCAGGAACAGGATCAGGAACAGGAACAGTAGCAGGAGAAGGAACAGGAACACCAACAGGCACAGTAACAGGAACAGCAAATGCTGCAGCATTAGGAATGGGAACAGGAACAGGAACAGGAACACCAACAGGTACAGGAGCAGGAACAGGAAATGGTGCAGCAACTGGAACGGCAACAGGAACAGGTTAAAGAAGAGGAACAGGAACAGGAACAGGAGCAGGAACAGGAACAGGAGCAGGTACAGGAGCAGGAAAAGGAATGGGAACAGAAACGGGAACAGGAACAGGAGGAGGAACAGGAACAGGAACAGGAGCAGGTACAGGAGCGGGAACAGAAACGGGAATAGGAACAGGAGGAGGAACAGGAACAGGAACAGGAGCAGGTACAGGAGCGGGAACAGAAACGGGAATAGGAACAGGAGGAGTTACATGAGCAGGAACAGGAAGAGGAATACCAACAGACACAGGAACAGGAACGGGAGCAGAAGCAAAAAAAGGAGCAGGAACAAGAGCAGGAACAGGAAAATGAGCAGGAACTGTAGTAGGAGCAGGACTAGGAACACCAACAGGCACAGGAGCAGGAACAGGAAAAGGAGCAGGAACAGGAACGGGAACCGGAAAATGAACAGGATAAAGGACAGGAACAGGAACAGGAACATGAGCAGGTACAGGATCAGGAAAAGGAACGGGAACAGGAACAGGAGCAGGAGCAGGAACGGGAACAGGAACAGGAACGGGAGGAGTTTCCTGAGCAGGAAGAGGAACAGAACCAGGAAGAGGAACTGTAGCAGGAGCAGGAACAGGAACACCAAGAGGCACAGGAGCAGGAAATGGAACAGGAACAGGAGCAGGTACAGGAATAGGAACAGCAGCAGGAACTGGAACAGGAGCGGGAACAGGAACAGAAACGGGAACAGGAACAGGAGAAGGTTCATGAGCAGGAACAGGAACAGGAGCAGGAACTGTAGCAGGAACAGGAACCCAACAGGTACAGGAGCAGGAACAGGAAAAGGAGCAGCTACAGGAAGGGGAACAGGAACAGGAACAGGATAAAGAACAGGAACAGGAGCAGGGACAGGAACAGGAACAGGAACAGGAGCAGGAACAGGAACAGGAAAAGGAGCAGCAACAGGAACGGGAACAGGAACAGGAACAGGATAAAGAACAGGAACAAGAACAGGAACGGGAGCAGGAGCCAGAACAGGAACAGGAGCAGGAACTGTAGCAGGAGCTGGAAAAGGAACACCAACTGGTACAGGAGCAGGAACAGGAAAAGGAGCAGCTACAGGAACGGGAACAGGAAAAGGAACAGGATAAAGAACAGGAACAGGAGTAGGGACAGGAACAGGAACAGGAGCAGGTATAGGTGCAGGAAAAGGAACGGGAACAGAAACGGGAACAGGAACAGGAGCAGGAACAGGAACAGTAGCAGGAACAGGAACAGTAGCAGGAGCAGGAACAGGAATAGGAGCAGGAACAGGAACAGGAACAGGAACAGGATCAGGAACAGGAACAGTAGCAGGAGAAGGAACAGGAACACCAACAGGCACAGGAGCAGGAACAGCAAATGCTGCAGCATTAGGAATGGGAACAGGAACAGGAACAGGAACACCAACAGGTACAGGAGCAGGAACAGGAAAAGGAGCAGCTACAGGAACGGGAACAGTAAAAGGAACAGGAACAGGAACAGGAGCAGGGACAGGAACAGGAAAAGGAACGGGAACAGAACCGGGAACAGGAGGAGGAACAGGAACAGTAGCAGGAGCATGAGCTGGAACACCAACAGGAACAGGAGCAGGAAAGGGAGCAGACGCAAAAAAAGGAGCAGGAGCAGGAACAGGAACAGGAACAGGAACAGGAACAGGAGCGGGAACAGCAACGGGAACAGAAACGGGAATAGGAACAAGAGCAGGAACAGGAACAGGAACAGGATCAGGAAAAGGATCAGGAATAGGAACAGTAGCAGGAGAAGGAACAGGAACACCAACAGGCACAGGATCAGGAACAGGAAAAGGAGCAGGAACAGGAAATGGTGCAGCAACCGGAACAGCAAAGGAACAGGAACAAGATAAAGAATAGGAACAGGAGCAGGAACAGGAATAAGACCAGGAGCAGGAACAGGAATGGGAGCAGGAGCAGGAACAGGAGCATGAATGGGAACAGGAGCAGGAACGGGAACAGGAGCAGGAACAGGAGCAGGTACAGGAGCAGGAAAAGGAACGGGAACAGAAACATGAATAGAAACGGGAACATGAACAGGAGCGGGAACAGGAACAGGAGAAGGTTCATGAGCAGGAACAGGAATAGGAACAGCAACAGGAACAGGAGCAGGATCAGGAGCAGGAATAGGAATGAGAGCAGGACCAATAACTGGAGCAGGAACGGGGCCATGAGCGGGAACACGAGCAGGAACATGAGCAGGAACACGAACAGGAACAGGAACAGGAAGGGGAACAGGAACAGAAACAGGAGCAGGTACAGGAAAGGGAACATCAACCGGAACAGAAACGGGATTAGGACAAGGAGGAGGTACATGAGCAGGAACAGGAACAGGAGAAGGAACAGGATCACCAACAGGCACAGGAGCAGGAACAGGAAATGGTGCAGCAACTGGAACGGGAACAGGAACAGGAGCAGGTACAGGAGCAGGTACAGGAACAGGAAAAAGGAATGGAAACAGGTGCGGGAACAGGAACAGCAACAGGAGCAGCAACAGGAACGGGAGCAGGAGCAGGAAAAGGAACAGCAGCGGGAGCAGGAACAGGATAAAGAAGTGGAACAGGAGCCGGAACAGGAACAGGAGCAGGTATAGGAACAGGAAAAGGAATGGGAACAGAAATGGGAACAGGAACAGGAGGAGGAACAGGAACAGTAGAAGGAGAAGGAACAGGAACACCAACAGGAACAGGAGCAGGAACAGGAACAGGAGCAGGTATAGGAGCAGGAAAAGGAACGGGAACAGAAACAGGAATAGAAACGGGAACAGGAGCAGGAACAGGAATGGGAGCAGTAGCAGGAACAGGAGAATGAATGGGAACAGGAGCAGGAACGGGAACAGGAACAGGAACAGGAACAGGAACAGGAACAGGAGCAGGTACAGGAGCAGGAACAGGAACAGGAACAGGAACAGGAGCAGGTACAGGAGCAGGAACAGGAACAGGAACAGGAACAGCAGCAGGTACAGGAGCAGGAACAGGAGAAGGAACAGGAACACCAACAGGCACAGGAGCAGGAACAGCAAATGCTGCAGCAACAGGAATGGGAACAGGAAGAGGATAAAGAAGAGGAACAGGAGCAGGAACAGGAACAGGAGCAGGAACAGGATCAGGAACAGGAACAGTAGCAGGAGAAGGAACAGGAACACCAACAGGCACAGTAACAGGAACAGCAAATGCTGCAGCATTAGGAATGGGAACAGGAACAGGAACAGGAACACCAACAGGTACAGGAGCAGGAACAGGAAATGGTGCAGCAACTGGAACGGCAACAGGAACAGGTTAAAGAAGAGGAACAGGAACAGGAACAGGAGCAGGAACAGGAACAGGAGCAGGTACAGGAGCAGGAAAAGGAATGGGAACAGAAACGGGAACAGGAACAGGAGGAGGAACAGGAACAGGAACAGGAGCAGGTACAGGAGCGGGAACAGAAACGGGAATAGGAACAGGAGGAGGAACAGGAACAGGAACAGGAGCAGGAACAGGAGCGGGAACAGAAACGGGAATAGGAACAGGAGGAGTTACATGAGCAGGAACAGGAAGAGGAATACCAACAGACACAGGAACAGGAACGGGAGCAGAAGCAAAAAAAGGAGCAGGAACAAGAGCAGGAACAGGAAAATGAGCAGGAACTGTAGTAGGAGCAGGACTAGGAACACCAACAGGCACAGGAGCAGGAACAGGAAAAGGAGCAGGAACAGGAACGGGAACCGGAAAATGAACAGGATAAAGGACAGGAACAGGAACAGGAACATGAGCAGGTACAGGATCAGGAAAAGGAACGGGAACAGGAACAGGAGCAGGAGCAGGAACGGGAACAGAAACAGGAACAGGAGGAGTTTCCTGAGCAGGAAGAGGAACAGAACCAGGAAGAGGAACTGTAGCAGGAGCAGGAACAGGAACACCAAGAGGCACAGGAGCAGGAAATGGAACAGGAACAGGAGCAGGTACAGGAATAGGAACAGCAGCAGGAACTGGAACAGGAGCGGGAACAGGAACAGAAACGGGAACAGGAACAGGAGAAGGTTCATGAGCAGGAACAGGAACAGGAGCAGGAACTGTAGCAGGAACAGGAACCCAACAGGTACAGGAGCAGGAACAGGAAAAGGAGCAGCTACAGGAACGGGAACCGTAAAAGGAACAGGAGCAGGTACAGGAGCAGGAAAAGGAACGGGAACAGAACCGGGAACAGGAGGAGGAACAGGAGGAGGAACAGGAACAGTAGCAGGAGCATGAGCTGGAACAGGAACAGGAATGGGAGCAGGTACAGGAACAGGAGCATGAATGGGAACAGGAGCAGGAACAGGAGCAGGAGCGGGAATAGGAACAGAAACAGGAGCAGGAACAGGAACGGGAACAGTCACGGGAAAAGGAACAGGAACAGGAGCAGGCACGGGAAAAGGAACAGGAGGAGGTACATGAACAGGAATGGGAGCAGGAACAGGAGCAGGAATGGGAGCAGGCATGTGAGCAGGAACAGGAAAAGGAGTAGGAACTGGAGCAGGAACAGGAACAGGAGCAGGAGCACGAAAAAAACAGCAACAGGAACGGAATCAGGAACTGGAACCGGAAAAAGAACGGGAGAAGAAACAGGAGCAGGAGAAGGAACAGGAGCAGGAACGGGAATAAGACCAGGATCAGGAACAGGAATGGGAGCAGGAGCAGGAACACGAGCATGAATGGGAAGAGGAGCAGGAACGGGAAGAGGAGCAGGAACAGGAATGGGAGCAGGAGCAGGAACAGGACCATGAATGGGAACAGGAGCAGCAATAGGAAGAGGAGCAGGAACAGGAACAAAAACGGGAACAGGAACGGGAGGAGGTACATGAGCAGCAACTGGAACAGGAGCAGAAGCAGGAAAAGGAACGGGAACAGAAACGGGAACAGGAACAGGAGGAGGAAGAGGAACAGTAGCAGGAGCAGGAACAGGAACAGGAAAAGAACGGGAACAGAAAGGGAACAGGAACAGGAGGAGGAACAGGCACAGTAGCAGGAGCAGGAACAGGAACACCAACAGGAACAGGAGAAGGAACGGGAGCAGGAGCAAGAACAGGAACAGAAGCAGGTACAGGTACAGGAACAGGCGCAGGAGCAGGAGCAGGAACAGGAGCAGGAACAGGCGCAGGAGCAGGAGCAGGAACAGGAGCAGGAACAGGCGCAGGAGCAGGAGCAGGAACAGGAGCAGGAACAGGAACAGAAGCAGGTACAGGACAGGAAAAGAACGGGAACATAAAGGGAACAGGAGCAGGAACGGGAACAGGAACGGTAACAGGAACAGGAAAAGGTGCAGGAAGAGGAAACGGAAAGGAATAGGAACGGAAACAGGAATAGGAGCAGGAAGGTGAGCAAGAACAGGCACAAGAACAGTAACAGGGGCAAGAAGAGGAGCAGGAACAGGCACAGGAACAGAAACGGGAAGATGAACAGGAGGAGGAACAGGAACACCAACAGGAACAGGAGTAGGAATGGGAGCAGGAGGAGGAAAAGGAGCAGGAACAGGAACAGAAGCAGGAACAGGAGCAGGAACAGGAACAGGAGCAGGAATAAGAACAGGAACAGACACGGGGCAGGAACAGGCACAGGAACAGGCACAGGAGCAGGAACAGGCACAGGAGCAGGAATAGGAGCAGGGACAGAAACAGGAACAGGCGTAGGAAAAGGAACAGGATTAATAACAGGAAAAGGAGCAGGAATGGGAACAGGAGCAGGAAAAGGAACAGGAGCAGGAACAAAAGTAGGAACGGGAACAGGAACAGGAAAGGGAGCAGGAGCAGGAAATGAATCAGGAGCGGGAACAGGAGCAGAAACGGGAAAAGGAACAGGAACAGGACCAGGAATGCAAGCAGCAGCAGGAAAAGGAGCAGGAGCAGGAACAGGAGCAGGACAGGACCGGAACATGAATAGGAGCAGGTACGTGAGCAGGAACAGGAAAAGGAGTAGGAACTGGAGCAGGAACAGGAACAGGACCAGGAGCAAGAACAAAACAGCAACAGGAACGGGAGCAGGAACTGGAACCGGAAAAGAACGGGAGAAGAAACAGGAGCTGGAGAAGGATCAGGAATGGGAGCAGGAACTGGAACAGGAGCAAGAGCAGGAATGGGAACAGGAGCAGGTTCAGGAACAGGAACGGGAACAGGAACAGGAGCAGGAATAGGAACAGGAATGTGAGCAGGAACAGGAGCACGAAAAAAACAGCAACAGGATCGGAAGCAGGAACTGGAACAGGAAAAAGAATGGGAGAAGAAACAGGAGCTGGAGCAGGAACGGGAATAAGACCAGGAGCAGGAACAGGAATGGGAGCAGGAGCAGGAACAGGAGCATGAATGGGAACAGGAGCAGGAACGGGAAGAGGAGCAGGAACAGGAACAAAAACGGGAACAGGAACGGGAGGAGGTGCATGAGCAGCAACAGGAACAGGAACAGAAGCAGGAAAAGGAACGGGAACAGAAACGGGAACAGGAACAGGAGGACGAACAGGAACAGTAGCAGGACTAGGAACACCAACAGGAACAGGAGCAGGAACGGGAGCAGAAGCAGGAGAAGGAATGGGAGCAGGAACAGGAACAGGAACAGAAACGGGAATGGGAACAGGATCAGGAACAGGAACAGGAACAGGAACACAACCAGGAGCAGGAACAGGACCGTTAAAAGGAACGGGAACAGGATAAAGAACAGGAACAGGAGCAGGTACATGAGCAGGGAAAGGAGCGGGAACAGAAACGGGAACAGGAACAGGAGGAGGAAGGGGAACAGTAGCAGGACCACGAACAGGAACACCAACAGGAGCAGGAGCAGCAACAGGAATGAGAACAGGAACAGTAACAGGATAAAGAAGAGGAACAGGAGCAGGAACAGGAACAGGAGCAGGAACAGGAACAGGAAAGGGGGCAGGAGGACGTACAGGAGCCGGAACGGGAACAAGAATAGGAACGGGAGCAGGAGCAGGAGCAGGAACGGGAACAGGAGCAGGAACGGGAGCAGGAACAGGAACTGGAAAAGGAACAGGAACTGGAAAAGGAACAGGAACTGGAAAAGGAACAGGAAAAGGAGCAGGAACAGGAACAGGAAAGGAACAGGAACAGAAACAGGAACAGGATTCGGAGCTGGAACGTGAGCAAGAACATGAACAGGAACAGGAAGGGGAATAGGAACAGGAACAGGAGCAGGAGCGGGAATAGACACGGGAAAAGGAACAGGAGGAGGTACATGAGCAGGAACAGGAACAGGAAAAGGAGCAGGATCAAGAAGACGAGCAGGAACAGGAACGGGAACAGGAACAGGAATAGGAGCAGGCACGTGAGCAGGAAATGGAAAAGGAGTAGGAACTGGAGCAGGAACAGGAAAGGGACCAGGAGCACGAAAAAAACAGCAACAGGAACAGGAGCAGGAACTGGAACCGGAAAAAGAACGGGAGAAGGAACAGGAGCAGGAGAAGGAACAGGAATAAGACCAGGAGCAGGAACAGGAGCATGAATGGGAACAGGAGCAGGAATGGGAAGAGGAGCAGGAACAGGAACAGGAGCATGAATGGGAACAGGAGCAGGAACGGGAAGAGGAGCAGGAACAGGAACAAAAACGGGAACAGGAACGGGAGGAGGTACATGAGCAGCAACAGGACCAGGAACAGGAACTGGAGCAGGAGCAGGAAAAGGAACGGGAACAGAAACGGGAACAGGAGCAGGAGCAGGAACAGGAACAGGAAAAGAACAGGAACAGAAAGGGAACAGGAACAGGAACACCAACAGGAACAGGAGAAGGAACGGGAACAGGAGCAAGAACAGGAACAGAAGCAGGTACAGGACAGGAAAAGAACGGGAACAGAAAGGGAACAGTAGCAGGAGCAGGAACGGGAACACCAATAGGAACAGGAGAAGGAACGGGAGCAGGAACAGGAACAGGAACAGGACCGGGAACGGGAACAGGAACAGGAACAGGACCAGGAACGGGAACAGGAACAGGACCAGGAGCAGGAACAGGAACGGGAGTAGGAGCAAGAACAGGAGCAGGAACGGGAACAGGAACAGAAACGGGAAGATGAACAGGAGGAGGAACAGGAACACCAACAGGAACAGGAGTAGGAATGGGAGCAGGAGGAGGAAAAGGAGCAGGAGCGGGAACAGAAACGGGAACTGGAATAGGAATAGGAGCAGGAACAGGAGCAGGAACAGGCACAGGAGCAGGAATAGGAGCAGGGACAGAAACAGGAACAGGCGTAGGAAAAGGAACAGGATTAATAACAGGAAAAGGAGCAGGAATGGGAACAGGAGCAGGAAAAGGAACAGGAGCAGGAACAAAAGTAGGAACGGGAACAGGAACAGGAAAGGGAGCAGGAGCAGGAAATGAATCAGGAGCGGGAACAGGAGCAGAAATGGGAAAAGGAACAGGAACAGGACCAGGAATGCAAGCAGCAGCAGGAAAAGGAGCAGGAGCAGGAACAGGAGCAGGACAGGACCGGAACATGAATAGGAGCAGGTACGTGAGCAGGAACAGGAAAAGGAGTAGGAACTGGAGCAGGAACAGGAACAGGACCAGGAGCAAGAACAAAACAGCAACAGGAACGGGAGCAGGAACTGGAACCGGAAAAAGAATGGGAGAAGAAACAGGAGCTGGAGCAGGAACGGGAATAAGACCAGGAGCAGGAACAGGAATGGAAGCAGGAGCAGGAACAGGAGCATGAATGGGAACAGGAGCAGGAACAGGAGCATGAATGGGAACAGGAGCAGGAACGAGAAGAGGAGCAGGAACAGGAACAAAAACGGGAACAGGAACGGGAGGAGGTGCATGAGCAGCAACAGGAACAGGAACAGAAGCAGGAAAAGGAAGGGGAACAGAAACAGGAACAGGAACAGGAGCAGGAACAGGAGCAGGTACAGGAGCAGGAAAAGGAACGGGAACAGAAACGGGAACAGGAACAGGAGGAGGAACAGGAACAGTAGCAGGACTAGGAACACCAACAGGAACAGGAGCAGGAACAGGAACAGGAACAGGAACAGGAACGGGAGCAGAAATAGGAGCAGGAACCGGTACAGGAACAGGAACGGGAACAGGAACAGAAGCAGGTACAGGAGAAGGAAAAGAACAGGAACAGAAAGGGAACAGGAACAGGAGCAGAAACAGGAACGGTAACAGGAGAAGGAACGGGAGCAGGAACAGGAACGGGAGCAGGAACGGGAACAGGAGCAAGAACAGGAGCAGGAATGGGGACAGGAAGGGTAACAGGAACAGGAAAAGGTGCAGGAAGAGGAACAGGAAAGGAACAGGAACAGGAACGGAAACAGGAATAGGAGCAGGAACGTTAGCAAGAACAGGAACAAGAACAGGAACAGGACCAGGAACAGGAACTGGAACAGGAGCAGGAAATGCAACGGGAACAGGAACAGGATAAAGAACAGGAACAGGAAAAGGTACATGAGCAGGTAAAGAAACGGAAACAGAAACAGGAACAGGAACAGGAGGAGGAACAGGAACAGTAGCAGGACTAGGAACACCAACAGGAACAGGAGCCGGAGCAGGAACAGGAAAAGGAACGGGAACAGAAATGGGAACAGGAACAGGAGCAGGGACAGGAACAGGAACAAGATCAGGAACAGGAACTGTAGCAGGAACAGGAGCAGGAACGGGAACAGGAACAGGAACGGGACCAGGAGCAGGAACAGGCGCAGGAACAGAAGCAGGAACAGGAACAGGAAGGGGAACAGGAACAGGAAAAGGCGCAGGAACAGGAAAGGAACAGGAACAGGAAGGGGAACAGGAACAGGAACAGGAGCAAATGCCAGAACAGGAGCAAGAACAGGAGCAGGAACAGGAACACGAACAGGAGCAGGAACAGGAACAGGAGCAGGAACAGGAACAGGAACAGGAACAGGAACAGGAACAGGAACAGGAGCAGGAACAGGAACAGGAATGTGAGCAGGAACAGGAGCAGGAAGAGGAACAGAAGCAGGAGCATGGGCAGGAAAAGTAACGGGAACAGAAACGGGAACGGGAACAGGAACAGGATCAGGAGCTGGAAAAGGAACTGGAGCAGGAACAGGAACAGGACAGGAACAGGAGCAGGAGAAGGAACGGGAGCAGGAACAGGAGCAGGAACACGACCAGGAGCAGGAACAGGAACGGTAACAGGAGCAGGAACAGGAACAGGAGCAGGTACATGAGCAGGGAAAGGAACGAGAACAGAAACAGGAACAGGAACAGGAGGAGGAACGGGAACAGTAGCAGGACCACGAACAGGAACACCAACAGGAACAGGAGCAGGAGCAGGAACGGGAGCAGGAACAGGAGGAGAAACAGGAACAGTAGCAGGAGCAGGGACAGGAACACCAACAGGAACAGGAACAGGAACGGGAGCAGGAACAGGAAAGGGAGCAGGAGCAGGAAAAGGAGCAGGAGGACGTAGAGGTGCCGGAACGGAAACAAGAATAGGAACGGGAGCAGGAGCATGAACAGGAGCAGGAACGGGAGCAGGAACGTGAGCAAGAACATGAACAGGAACAGGAAGGAGAACAGGAACAGGAACAGTAGCAGGAGCGGGAATAGGAACGGGGACAGGAGCAGGAACAGGAATGGGAACAGACACGGGAAAAGGAACAGGAGGAGGTACATGAGCAGGAACAGGAACGGGAACAGGAACAGGAACAGGAGCAGGAATGTGAGCAGGAACAGGAGCACGAAAAAAACAGCAACAGGAATGGAAGCAGGAACTGGAACAGGAAAAAGAATGGGAGAAGAAACAGGAGCTGGAGCAGGAACGGGAATAAGACCAGGAGCAGGAACAGGAATGGGAGCATGAATGGGAAGAGGAGCAGGAACGGGAAGAGGAGCAGGAACAGGAACAAAAATGGGAACAGGAATGGGAGGAGGTGCATGTGCAGCAACAGGAACAGGAACAGAAGCAGGAAAAGGAAGGGGAACAGAAACAGGAACAGGAACAGGAGGAGGAACAGGAACAGGAGCAGGACTAGGAACACCAACAGGAACAGGAGCAGGAACAGGAACAGGAACAGAAGCAGGTACAGGAGCAGGAAAAGAACGGGAACAGGAACAGGAGCAGGAGCAGGAACAGGAACAGGAGCAGAAACAGGATAAAGAACAGGAACAGAAGCAGGTACAGGATCAGGAAAAGGAACGGGAACAGAAACGGAAACAGGAACAGGAGGAGGAACAGGAACAGTAGCAGGAGAAGGAACGGTAGCAGGAACAGGAAAAGGTGCAGGAAGAGGAACAGGAAAGGAACAGGAACAGGAACGGAAACAAGAATAGGAGCAGGAACGTGAGCAAGAACAGGAACAAGAACAGGAACAGGAACAGGACCAGGAACAGGAAAAGCAACAGAAGCAGGTACAGGAGCAGGAAAAGGAACAGGAACAGAAACGGAAACAGAAACAAGAGGAGGAACAGGAACAGTAGCAGGAGCAGGAACAGGAACAGGAACTGGGATAGGAATAGGAGCAGGAACGGGAATAGAAACAGGAACTGGAGCATGAGCAAGCACAGGAACAGGAGCAAGAACAGGCACAGGAACAGGAACAGGAGCAGGAACAGGAGCAGGAACAGGAACAGGAAGGGGAACAGGAACAGGAAAAGGAGCAGAAACTGGAACAGGAAAGGAACAAGAACAGGAACAGGAACAGGAATAGGAGCAGGCACATGAGCAGGAACAGGAGTAGGAGCAGGAACGTGAGCAAAAACAGGAACAGGAACAGGAAGGGGAATAGGAACAGGAACAGAAGCAAATGCCAAAACAGGAGCAAGAACAGGAGCAGGAACAGGAACGGGAACAGGAATGGAAGCAGAAACAGGAGCAGGATAAAGAGTAGGAACAGGAGCTGGTACATGAGCAGGAAAAGGAACGGGAACAGAAACGGGAATGGGAACAGGAACAGGAACAGGAACAGGACCAGGAGCAGGAACAAGAATGGGAGCAGGAGCAGGAACAGGAGCAGGAACCGGAACAGGAGCAGGAACAGGAACAGGATAAAGAACAGGAACAGGAGCAGTTACAAGAGCAGGGAAAGGAACGGGAACAGAAACGGGAACAGAACAGGAGCAGGAACAAGAATGGGAGCAGGAGCAGGAACAGGACCACGAACAGGAATACCAACAGGAACAGGAGTAGGAATGGGAGCAGGAGCAGGAAAAGGAGCAGGAGCAGGAACAGGAACAGGAGCGGGTACAGGAGCAGGAATGTGAGCAGGAACAGGAACAGGAGCGGGTACAGGAGCAGGAATGTGAGCAGGAACAGGAACAGGAAACGGAGCAGTAACAGGAACAGGAAAGAAACAGGAACAAGAATAGGAACAGGAGAAGGAGCAGGAGTGTGAGCAAAACAGGAACAGGAACAGGAAGGGGAATAGGAACAGGAACAGGAGCAAATGCTGGAACAGGAGCACGAACAGGAGCAGGAACAGAAGCAGGAACAGGAATGGGAACAGAAATGGGAACGGGAGCAGGAACAGGAACAGGACCAGGAGCACGTACAGGAGCCAGAACATGAACAAGAATAAGAATAGGAACGGGAGCAGTAGCAAGAACAGGAGCAGGAACGGGCACAGGAGCGGGAACAGGAGCAAGTACAGGAACAGGAGCAGGAATGGGAACAGGAACGGGAACAGGAACAGGAATGGCAGCAGGAGCAAGAACAGAAGCAGGAACAGGAACAGGAAGGGTAACAGGAACAGGAAAAGGTGCAGGAAGAGGAACAGGAAAGGAACAGGAACAGGAACGGAAACAGGAACAGGAGCAGGACCAGGAACAGGAACTGGAGCAGGAGCAGGAAAAGCAACAGAAGCAGGAACAGGAACAGGAAAAGGAACGGGAACAGAAACGGAAACAGGAACAAGAGGAGGAACAGGAACAGGAACAGGAACAGGAGCAGGAACAGGAACACCAACAGGAGCAGGAACAGGAACACCAACAGGAACAGGAGTGGGAACAGGACCAGGAGCTGGAAAAGGAGCAGGAGCAGGAGTGGGCACAGAAGCAGGAACTGGAATAGGAATAGGAGCAGAAACAGGAACAGGAACAGGAACAGGATAAAGAACAGGAACAGGAGGAGGTACATGAGCAGGGAAAGGAACGAGAACAGAAACGGGAACAGGAACAGTAGCAGGACCACGAACAGGAACACCAACAGGAACAGGAGCAGCAACAGGAATGAGAACAGGAACAGTAACAGGATAAAGAACAGGAAAAGGAGCAGGAGGTAGTGCAGGAGCTGGAACAGGAGAAGGAACGGGAGCAGGAACGGGAACAGAAGCAGGAACAGGAGCAGGAACAGGGACAGGAACAGGAAAAGGAACAGGAAAATGAGCAGGAACAGGAACAGGAAAGGAAGAGGAACAGAAACGGGAACAGGAGTAGGAGCAGGAACGTGAGCAAGAACAGGAACAGGAACAGGATGGGGAATAGGAACAGGAACAGGAGCAGGAACAGGAACGGGAACAGACACGGGAGAAGGAACAGGAGGAGATACATGAGCAGGAACAGGAACAGAAAAAGGAGCAGGAACGGGAAGAGGAACAGGAACAGGAACGGGAACAGGAACAGGAACAGGAGCAGGCACGTGAGCAGGCACAGGAAAAGGAGTAGGAACTGGAGCAGGAACAGGAACAGGACCAGAAACGGGAATAGGAACAGGAGGAGGAACAGGAACAGTAGCAGGAGCGGGAATAGGAACAGGAACAGGAGCAGGAACAGGAACGGGACCAGAAACGGGAATAGGAACAGGAGGGAGAACAGAAAAAGGAGTAGGATCACGAAGAGGAGCAGGAACAAGAACGGGAACAGGAACAGGAACACGAATAGGAGCAGGCACGTGAGCAGGAACAGGAAAAAGAGTAGGAACTGGAGCAGGAAGAGGACCAGGAGCATGAAAAAAACAGCAACAGGAACGGGAGCAGGAAAAAATTTCAGGAGAAGAAACAGGAGCTGGAGAAGGAACAGGAGCAGGAACGGGAATAAGACCAGGAGCAGCAACAGGAATGGGAGCAGGATCAGGAAAGGAACACAAACGGGAACAGGAACGGGAGGAGGTACATGAGCAGCAACAGGACCAGGAACAGGAACAGGAACAGGAGCAGGAAAAGCAACAGAATCCGGTACAGGAGCAGGAAAAGGAACAGGAACAGAAACGGAAACAGAAACAAGAGGAGGAACAGGAACAGTAGCAGGAACAGGAACAGGAACACCAACAGGAACAGGAGCAGGAACGGGACCAGCAGCTGGAAAAGGAGCAGGAGCAGGAGTGGGAACAGAAGCAGGAACTGGAATAGGAACAGGAACAGGAGCAAGAACAGGCACAGGAACAGGCACAGGAGCAGGAACAGGAGCAGGAACAGGAGCAGGAACAGAAGCAGGAACAGGAACTGGAAGGGGAACAGGAACAGGAAAAGGAGCAGGAACTGGAACAGGAAAGGAACAAGAACAGGAACGGGAACAGGAATAGGAGCAGGCACGTGAGCAGGAAAAGGAAAAGGAACAGGACCAGGAGCACGAAAAAAAACAGCAACAGGAACGGAAGCAGGAACTGGAACCGGAAAAAGAACGGGAGAAGAAACAGGAGCAGGAGAAGGAACAGGAGCAGGAACAGGAATGAGACCAGGAGCAGGAACAGGAATGGGATCAGGAGAAGGAAAGGAACACAGAAGGGAACAGGAACGGGAGGAGGTACATGAGCAGCAACAGGACCAGGAACAGGAACTGGAGCAGGAGCAGGAAAAGGAACAGGAACAGAAACGGAAACAGGAACAAGAGGAGGAACAGGAATAGTAGCAGGAGCAGGAACAGGAACGGGAACAGGAGCTGGAAAAGGAGCAGGAGCAGGAGCGGGAACAGAAGCAGGAACTGGAATATGAATAGGCACAGGAGCAGGAACAGGAACAGGAACAGGAAGGGGAACAGGAGTAGGAACAGGAACGTGAGCGAAAACAGGAACAGGAAGAGGAAGGGGAAAAGGAACAGGAACTGATGCAAATGCCGAAACAGGAGCAAGAACAGGAGCAGGAACAGGAACACGAACAGGAGCAGGAAAAAAACAGGAGCAAGAACAGGAGCATGAACAGGCACAGGAGCAAGAACAGGAGCAGGAGCAGGAACAGGAGCAGGAACGTGAACAGGAATAGGAGAAGGAACGTGAGCAAGAACAGGAACAAGAACAGAAACAGGAACAGGAACAGGAACTGGAGCAGGAGCAGGAAAAGCAACAGAAGCAGGAACAGGAGCAGGAAAAGGAACGGGAACAGGAACGGAAACAGAAACAAGAGGAGGAACAGGAACAGTAGCAGGAACGGGAACTGGAACAGAAGCAGGAACTGGAATAGGAATAGGCACAGGAACAGGAAGGGGAACAGGAACAGGAAAAGGAGCAGGAACGGGAACAGGAGCAGGAACGGGAACTGGAACAGAAGCAGGAACTGGAATAGGAATAGGCACAGGAACAGGAAGGGGAACAGGAACAGGAAAAGGAGCAGGAACGGGAACAGGAGCAGGAGCAGGAACGTGAGCAAAAACAGGAACAGGAACAGGAACTGATGCAAATGCCGGAACAGGAGCAAGAACAGGAGCAGGAACAGGAACAGGAGCAGGAACACCAACAGGAATAGGAGCAGGAACAGGAACAGGAGCAGGAAAAGGAACCGGATCAGGAAGGGGAACACGAACAGGAACAGGAGCAGGAACAGGAACAGGAAAGGGAACAGGAACAGGGAAAGGAACAGGAACAGAAAAGGGAACAGGAGTAGGAGCAGGAACGTGAGCTAGAACATGAACAGGAACAGGATGGGGAATAGGAACAGGAACAGAAGCAAATGCCGGAACAGGAGCAAGAACAGGAACATGAACAGGAATGGGAGCAGGAACAGGAGCAGGAATGGGAGCAGGCACGTGAGAAGGAACAGGAAAAGGAGTAGGAACTGGAGCAGGAACAGGAACAGGACCAGGAGCACGAAAAAAACAGCAACAGGAACGGGAGCAGGAACTGGAACCGGAAAAAGAACGGGAGAAGAAACAGGAGCTGGAACAGGAGCAGGAACAGGAATAAGACCAGGAGCAGGAACAGGAATGGGTGCAGGAGCAGGAAAGGAACACAAACGGGAACAGGAACGGGAGGAGGTACATGAGCAGGAAAAGGAATGGGAACAGAAACGGGAACAGGAACAGGAGCAGTAGCAGGACCACGAACAGGAACAATAACAGGAACTGGAGCAGGAACGGGAACAGGAACAGGAGCAGGAACAGGAGCAGGAACAGGAACAGGAAGGGGAACAGGAACTGGGAAAGGAGCTGGAACAGGAACAGGAAAGGAACAGGAACAGAAACGGGAACAGGAGTAGGTACAGGAGCAGGAAAAGGAACGGGAACAGGGACAGGAACAGTAGCAGGAACGGGAACAGGAGCAGGAGCAGAAACAGGAGCAAGAACAGGAACGGGAACAGAAACGGGAACAGGAACAGGAGGAGGAACACGAACAGTAGCAGGAGCAGGAACACCAACAGGAACAGGAACAGGAATGGGAGCAGAAGCAAAAAAAGGAGCAGGAGCAGGAACAGGAAATGGAACGGGAAGAGAAACGCAAATAGGATCAGAAGCAGGTACAGGTGCAGGAAAAGGAATGGGAACAGAAACGGGAACAGGAGCAGGAGCAGGAGCAGGAACGGGAACAGGAACAGGAACGGGAACAGGAACAGGAACAGGATAAAAAACAAGTACAGGAGCAGGAAAAGGAACTGGAACAGAAACGGGAATGGGAACAGGAACAGTAACAGGAACGGGAACAGGAACAGGAGCAGAAACAGGAGCAGGAACAGGAACAGGAAGGGGAACAGGATCAGGAACAGGAGCAGGAACAGGAGCAAGAATGGGAACAGGAGCAGGAACGGGAACAGGAGCAGGAACGGGAACAGGAGCAGGAACAGGAACACAAAAGGGAACAGGAACGGGAGGAGGTACATGAGCAGCAACAGGAACAGGAACAGAAACAGGAGCAGAAACAGGAGCAGGAAAAGGAACGGGAACAGAAACGGGAACAGGAACAGGAGGAGGAACAGGTACAGTAGCAGGAGCAGGAATAGGAACACCAACAGGAACGGGAGCAGGAATGGGAGCAGAAGCAAAAAAAGGAGCAGGAGCAGGAGCAGGAAAAGGAACGGGAACAGAAACAGGAACAGGAGCAGGAACGGGAGCAGGAGCAGGAACAGGAATGGGAACAGGAACAGGATAAAGAACAGGAACAGGAGCAGGTACAGGACAGGAAAAGAACAGGAACAGAAAGGGAACAGGAACAGGAGGAGGAACAGGAACGGGAGCAGGAGCAGGAAAAGGAGCAGGAGGATGTACAGGAGCCGGAACAGGAACAAGAATAGGAACGGGAGCAGGAGCATGAACAGGAGCAGGAACGGGAACAGGAACGGGAACAGGAGCAGGAATGGGGGCAGGAACGGGAACAGGAAAAGGAACAGGAAAAGGTGCAGGAACAGGAACAGGAAAGGAACAGGAACGGGAACAGGATTCGGAGCAGGAACGTGAGTAAGAACACGAACAAGAACAGGAAGGGGAATAGGAACAGGAACAGGAGCAGGAACAGAAACGGGAACAGACACGGGAAAAGGAACAGGAGGTACATGAGCAGGAACAGGAACAGAAAAAGGAGCAGGATCAGGAAGAGGAGCAGGAACAAGAACGGGAACAGGAACAGGAATAGGAGCAGGCACGTGAGCAGGAACAGGAAAAGGAGTAGGAACTGGAGCAGGAACAGGAACAGGACCAGGAGCATGAAAAAAACAGCAACAGGAACGGGAGCAGGAACTGGAATCGGAAAAAGAACGGGAGAAGAAACAGGAGCGGGAGAAGGAACAGGAGCTGGAACGGGAATAAGACCAGGAGCAGGAACAGGAATGGGTGCAGGAGCAGGAAAGGAACACAAACGGGAACAGGAACGGGAGGAGGTACATGAGCAGCAACAGGACCAGGAACAGGAACTGGTGCAGGAGCAGGAAAAGCAACAGAATCCGGTACAGGAGCAGGAAAAGGAACGGGAACAGAAACGGAAACAGGAACAAGAGGAGGAACAGGAACAGGAGCAAGAGCAGGAGCAGGAGCAGGAACGGGAACAGGAACAGGAACAGGAATGGGACCAGGAGCTGGAAAAGGAGCAGGAGCGGGAACAGGAGCAGGAACTGGAACAGGATGGGGAACAGGAACAGGAAGGGGAACAGGAACAGGAAAAGGAGCAGGAAAGGAACAGGAGTAGGAGCAGGAACGTGAGCAAAAACAGGAACAGGAACAGGAAGGGGAACAGGAACAGGAGCAGGAAGGGGAACAGGAACAGGAACAGAAGCAAATGCCAAAACAGGAGCAAATACAGTAGCAGGGACAGGAACACGAACAGGATTCAGGAACAGGAACGGGAACAGGAATGGGAGCAGGAACAGGGGCAGGAACAGGAACAGAAGCAGGAACAGGAACGGGAACAGGAACAGGAATAGGAGCAGGCAGGTGAGCAGGAACAGGAAAAGGAGTAGGAACTGGAACAGGAACAGGACCAGGAGCACGAAAAAAACAGCAACAGGAACGGGAGCAGGAACTGGAACCGGAAAAAGAACGGGAGAAGAAACAGGAGCAGGAACGGGAACAAGGCCAGGAGCAGGAACAGGAATGTGAGCAGGAGCTGGAAAGGAACACAAACGGGAACAGGAACGGGAGGAGGTACATGAGCAGCAACAGGACCAGGAACAGGAACTGGTGCAGGAGCAGGAAAAGCAACAGAAGCAGGAACAGGAGCAGGAAAAGGAACGGGAACAGGAACGGGAACAGGAACAAGAGGAAGAACAGGAACAATAGCAGGAGCAGGAACAGGAACACCAACAGGAACAGGAGCAGGAACGGGAACAGGAAGTGGAACAGGAACAGGAAGGGGAACAGGAACAGGAGCAGGAACAGGAACAGGAACAGGAACAGGAGCAAGAACAGGAACAGGAACAGGAACAGGAGCAGGAACAGGAACAGGAAAGGAACAGGAACAGGAACGGAAACAGGAGAAGGAAGCAGGAACGTGAGCAAGAACAGGAACAAGAACAGGAACAGGAACAGGACCAGGAACAGGAACGGGTCCAGGAGCTGGAAAAGGAGCAAGAGCGGGAACAGAAGCAGGAACTGGAATAGGAATAGGCACAGGAGCAGGAATAGAAGCAGGAACAGGAACAGGAAGGGGAACAGGAACAGGAAAAGGAGCAGTAACTGGAACAGGAAAGGAACAGGAACGGTAATAGGAACAGGAGCAGGAACGTGAGCAAAAACAGGAACAGGAACAGGAACAGGAAGGGGAACAGGAACAGGAACAGAAGCAAATGCCGAAACATGAGCAAGAACAGGAGCAGGAAAAGGAACGGGAACAGGAATGGGAGCAGGAACAGGAACAGGAACAGGAACAGAAGCAGGAACAGGAACGGGAACAGGAACAGGAACAGGATAAAGAACAGGAGCAGGTACATGAGCAGGAAAAGGAACGGGAACAGAAACGGGAATGGGAACAGGAACAGGAACTGGAGCAGGAAAAGCAACAGAAGCAGGTACAGGAGCAGGAAAAGGAACGGGAACAGAAACGGAAACAGGAACAAGAGGAGGAACAGGAACAGGAACAGGAACGGGACCAGGAGCTGGAAAAGGAGCAGGAGCGGGAACAGAAGCAGGAACTGGAATAGGAATAGGCACAGGAGCAGGAACAGAAGCAGGAACAGGAACAGGAAGGGGAACAGGAACAGGAGCAGGAACAGGAGCAGGAAGAGGAACAGGAACAGGAACAAGAATAGGAATGGGAGCATGAGCAAGAACAGGAGCAGGAACGGGAACAGGAGCGGGAACAGGAGCAGGAACGTGAGCAAGAACAGGAAAAGCAACATAAGCAGGTACAGGAGCAGGAAAAGGAACAGGAACAGAAACGGAAACAGGAACAAGAGGAGGAACAGGAACAGTAGCAGGAGCAGGAACAGGAGCAGGAACACCAACAGGAACAGGAGCAGGAACTGGAACAGGAACAGGAACGGGACCAGGAGCTGGAAAAGGAGCAGGAGCGGGAACAGAAGCAGGAACTGGAATAGGAATAGGCACAGGAGCAGGAATAGAAGCAGGAACAGGAACAGGAAGGGGAACAGGAACAGGAAAAGGAGCAGGAACTGGAACAGGAAAGGAACAGGAACGGTAATAGGAGTAGGAGCAGGAACGTGAGCAAAAACAGGAACAGGAACAGGAACAGGAAGGGGAATAGGAACAGGAACAGAAGCAAATGCCGAAACAGGAGCAAGAACAGGAGCAGGAACAGGAACACGAACAGGAGCAGGAACAGGAACAGGAATGGGAACAGGAATGGGAGCAGGAACAGGAGCAGGAACAGGAACAGAAGCAGGAACAGGAACGGGAACAGGAACAGGATAAAGAACAGGAACAGGAGCTGGTACATGAGCAGGAAAAAGAACAGGAACAGAAACGGGAATGGCAACATGAACAGGAACAGGAGTAGGAGCAGGAACAGGAACAGGACCAGGAGCAGGAACAAGAACGGGAGCAGGAACAGGAACAGGAGCAGGAGCAGGAGCAGGAACAGGAACAGGACCAGGAGCAGGAACAAGAACGGGAGCAGGAGCAGGAACAGGAGCAGGAACCGGAACAGGAGCAGGAGCAGGAACAGGAACGGGAACAGAAACAGGAACAGGATTAAGAACAGGAACAGGAGCAGGTACAAGAGCAGGAAAAGGAATGGGAACAGAAACGGGAACAGGAACAGGAGGAGGAGGAACAGGAACAGTAGCAGGACCACGAACAGGAACACCAACAGGAACAGGAGTAGAAATGGGAGCAGGAGCAGGAAAAGGAGCAGGAGCAGGAACAAGAATAGGAACGGGAGCATGAGCAAGAACAGGAGCAGGAACAGGAACAGGAACAAGAATAGGAACAGGAGAAGGAGCAGGAGTGTGAGCAAAACAGGAACAGGAACAGGAAGGGGAATAGGAATAGGAACAGGAGCAAATGCCGGAACAGGAGCAAGAATAGGAGCAGAAGCAGGAGCAGGAAAAGCAACAGGAGCAGGAGCAGGAAAAGGAACAGGAACTGAAACGGAAACAGGAACAGGAGGAGGAACAGGAACAGTAGCAGGAGTGGGAATAGGAACAGGAATGGGAACAGACAAGGGAAAAGGAACAGGAGGAGGTACATAAGCAGGAACAGGAGCAGAAAAAGGAGCAGGATCTGGAAGAGGAGCAGGAACAGGAACGGGAACAGGAACGGGAACGGGAACGGGAATAGGAACAGGCAAGTTAGCAGGAACAGGAAAAGGAGTAGGAACTGGAGCAGGAACAGGAACAGGAGCACGAATAAAACAGCAACAGGAACGGGAGCAGGAACTGGAACAGGAACACCAACAGGAACAGGAGCAGGAACGGGAACAGGAGCTGGAAAAGGAGCAGGAGCAGGAACTGGAATAGGAATAGGCACAGGAGCAGGAACAGGAAGGGGAACAGCAACAGGAAAAAGAGCAGGAACGGTAACAGGAGTAGGAGCAGGAACGTGAGCGAAAACAGGAACAGGAACAGGAACTGATGCAAATGCCGAAACAGGAGCAGGAACAGGAACAGGAGCAGGAACGGCAACAGAAACGGGAACAGGAACAGGAGGGGGAACAGGAACAGTAGCAAGACCACGAACAGGAACACCAACAGGAATAGGAGCAGGAGCAGGAACAGGAGCAGGAAAAGGAACCGGAATAGGAAGGGGAACAGGAGTAGGAGCAGGAACGTGAGCTAGAACATGAACAGGAACAGGATGGGGAATAGGAACAGGAACGTAAGCAAATGCCGGAACAGGAGCAAAAACAGGAACAGGAACAGGAATGGGAGCAGGAACAGGAGCAGGAATGGGAGCAGGCATGTGAGAAGGAACAGGAAAAGGAGTAGGAACTGGAGCAGGAACAGGAACAGGACCAGGAGCACGAAAAAAACAGCAACAGGAACGGGAGCAGGAACTGGAACCGGAAAAAGAACGGGAGAAGAAACAGGAGCTGGAGAAGGAACAGGAGCAGGAACGGGAATAAGACCAGGAGCAGGAACAGGAATGGGTGCAGGAGCAGGAAAGGAACACAAACGGGAACAGGAACGGGAGGAGGTACATGAGCAGCAACAGGACCAGGAACAGGAACTGGAGCAGGAGCAGGAAAAGCAACAGAATCCGGTACAGGAACAGGAAAAGGAACGGGAACAGGAACGGAAACAGGAACAAGAGGAGGAACAGGAACAGTAGCAGGAGCAGGAACAGGAACAGGAACAGGAACAGGAACAGGAAGGGGAACAGGAACAGGAAAAGGAGCAGTAACTGGAACAGGAGTAGGAGCAGGAACGTGAGCAAAACCAGGAACAGGAACAGGAAGGGGAATAGGAACAGGAACAGAAGCAAATGCCGAAACAGGAGCAAGAACAGGAGCAGGAACAGGAACGGGAACAGGAATGGGAGCAGGAACAGGAGCAGGATAAAGAGTAGGAACAGGAGCTGGTACATGAGCAGGAAAAGGAACGGGAACAGAAACGGGAATGGGAACAGGAACAGGAACAGGACCAGGAGCAGGAACAAGAATGGGAGCAGGAGCAGGAACAGGAGCAGGAACCGGAACAGGAGCAGGAACAGGAACAGGATAAAGAACAGGAACAGGAGCAGTTACAAGAGCAGGGAAAGGAACGGGAACAGAAACGGGAACAGAACAGGAGCAGGAACAAGAATGGGAGCAGGAGCAGGAACAGGAGCAGGAACAGGAATACCAACAGGAACAGGAGTAGGAATGGGAGCAGGAGAAAGAACAGGAGCAGGAACAGGAACAGGAAACGGAGCAGTAACAGGAACAGGAAAGAAACAGGAACAGGAAAGAAACAGGAACAAGAATAGGAACAGGAGAAGGAGCAGGAGTGTGAGCAAAACAGGAACAGGAACAGGAAGGGGAATAGGAACAGGAACAGGAGCAAATGCTGGAACAGGAGCACGAACAGGAGCAGGAACAGAAACAGGAACAGGAGCAGGAAAAGGAACAGAAGCTGGAGCAGGAAAAGCAACAGGAACTGAAACGGAAACAGGAACAGGAGGAGGAACAGGAACAGTAGCAGGAGCGGGAATAGGAACAGGAACAGGAACAGACATGGGAAAAGGAATAGGAGGAGGTACATAAGCAGGAACAGGAGCAGAAAAAGGAGCAGGATCAGGAAGAGGAGCAGGAACAGGAACAGGAATAGGAGCAGGCACGTTATCAGGGACAGGAAAAGGAGTAGGAACTGGAGCAGGAACAGGACCAGGAGCACGAAAAAAACAGCAACAGGAACGGGAGCAGGAACTGGAACCGGAAAAAGAATGCGAGAAGAAACAGGAGCGGGAGAAGGAACAGGAGCAGGAACGGGAATAAGACCAGGAGCAGGAACAGGAACAGGAGCAGGAGCAGGAACAGGAGCATGAATGGGAACAGGAGCAGGAAGTGGAACAGGAACAGGAACAGGAACGGAAACAGGAATAGGAGCAGGACCGTGAGCAAGAACAGGAACAAGAACTGGAGCAGGAGTAGGAAAAGCAACAGGAGCAGGTACAGGAGCAGGAAAAGGAACGGGAACAGAAACGGAAACAGGAACAAGAGGAGGAACAGGAACACCAACAGGAACAGGAGCAGGAACCGGACCAGGAGCTGGAAAAGGAGCAGGAGCAGGAGCAGGAACAGAAACAGGACCAGGAGCACGAAAAAAACAGCAACAGGAACTGTAGCTGGAACTGGTACTGGAAAGAGAACGGGAGAAGCAACAGGAGCTGGAGAAGGAACAGGAGCAGGAACGGGAATAAGACCAGGAGCAGGAACAGGAATGGGACCAGGAGCAGGAAAGGAACACAAACGGGAACAGGAACGGGAGGAGGTACATGAGCAGCAACAGGACCAGGAACAGGAACTGGAGCAGGAGCAGGTACAGGAGCAGGAAAAGGAACGGGAACAGGAACGGGAACAGGAAAAGGAACGGGAACAGAAACGGAAACAGGAACAAGAGGAGGAACAGGAACAGTAGCAAGAGCAGGAGCAGGAACAGGAACAGGAGCAGGAACGGGAACAGGAACAGGAACGGGACCAGGAGCTGGAAAAGGAGCAGGAACGGGAACAGAAGCAGGAACTGGAAATGGAATAGGCACAGGAGCAGGAACAGAAGCAGGAACAGGAACAGGAAGGGGAACAGGAACAAGAAAAGGAGCAGGAACTGGAACAGGAAAGGAACAGGAACGGTAATAGGAGTAGGAGCAGGAACGTGAGCAAAACCAGGAACAGGAACAGGAATGGGAGCAGGAACAGAAGCAGGAATAGGAACAGAAGCAGGAACAGGAATGGGAACAGGAACAGGAACAGGATAAAGAAGAGGAACAGGAGCAGGTACAGGAGCAGGAAAAGGAAAGGGAACAAAATCGGGAACGGGAACAGGAACAGGAGCAAGAAAAGGAACAGAAGCAGGTACATGAGCAGGAAAAGGAACAGGAACAGAAACGGGAACGGGAACAGGAGGAGGAACAGGAACAGTAGCAGGAGCAGGAACAGGAACACCAACAGGAACAGGAGCAGGAACGGGAACAGGAACAGGAACGGGACCAGGAGGTGGAAAAGGAGCAGGAGTGGGAACAGAAGCAGGGACAGGAACGGGAACAGGAACAGGAACAGGATAAAGAACAGGAACAGGAGCAGGTACAGGAGCAGGAAAAGGAACGGGAACAAAAACGGGAAAAGGAACAGGAACAGGAGCAGGAGCAGGAACGGGAGCAGGAACAGGATCAGGACCAGGAACAGGAACAGGAACAGGAACGGGAGCAGGAGCAGGAACAGGAGCAGGAACAGGAACAGGATAAAGAACAGGAACAGGAGCAGGTACATGAGCAGGAAAAGGAACGAGAACAGAAACGGGAACAGGAACAGGAGGAGGAACAGGAACAGTAGCATGACCACGAACAGGAACACCAACAGGAACAGGAGCAGTAACAGGAACAGGAACAGGAATGGGAACAGGAACAGGAAGGGGAACAGGAACAGGAGCAGGAAGGGGAACAGGAACAGGAACAAGAATAGGAACGGGAGCAGGAGCAAGAACAGGAACAGGAGCAAGAACAGGAGCAGGAACGGGAACAGGAACAGGAACAAGAATAGGAATGGGAGCAGGAGCAAGAACAGGAGCAGGAGCAGGATCAGGAACGGGAACAGGAACAGGAACGGGACCAGGAGGTGGAAAAGGAGCAGGAGCAGGAACAGAAGCAGGGACAGGAACAGGAACAGGAACAGGATAAAGAACAGGAACAGGAGCAGGTACAGGAGCAGCAAAAGGAACGGGAACAAAAACGGGAAAAGGAACAGGAACAGGAGCAGGAGCAGGAACGGGAGCAGGAACAGGATCAGGACCAGGAACAGGAACAGGAACAGGAACGGGAACGGGAGCAGGAGCAGGAACAGGAGCAGGAACAGGATAAAGAACAGGAACAGGAGCAGGTACATGAGCAGGAAAAGGAACGAGAACAGAAACGGGAACAGGAACAGGAGGAGGAACAGGAACAGTAGCATGACCACGAACAGGAACACCAACAGGAACAGGAGCAGTAACAGGAACGGGAGCAGGAGCAAGAACAGGAACAGGAAGGGGAACAGGAACAGGAACAAGAATAGGAATGGGAGCAGGAGCAAGAACAGGAGCAGGAACCGGACCAGGAGCTGGAAAAGGAGCAGGAGCAGGAGCGGGCACAGAAGCAGGAACTGGAATAGGAATAGGAGCAGAAACAGGAATAGAAACAGGAACAGGAGCAAGAACAGGCACAGGAGCAGGAATAGGAGCAGGGACAGAAACAGGAACAGGCGTAGGAACAGGAACAGGAGCAGGAACCAGAACTGGAGCGGGAAAAGGAGCAGGAGCAGGAACAGGAGCAGGAACGGGAAAAGGAACAGAAACGGGAGTAGGAACAGGAACAGGAAAAGGAGCAGGAAAAGGACCAGGAGCAGGAACAGGAACGGGAGCAGGAGCGGGAATAGGAATAGGAACAGGAACAGGAGCAGGAACAGGAACGGGAACAGACACGGGAGAAGGAACAGGAGGAGGTACATGAGCAGGAACAGGAGCAGAAAAAGGAGCAGGATTAGGAAGAGAAGCAGGAACAGGAACGGGAACAGGAACAAGAACAGGAATAGGAGCAGGCACTTGAGCAGGAACAGGAAAAGGAGTAGGAGCACGAAAAAAGCAGCAACAGGAACGGAAGCAGGAACTGGAACCGGAAAAAGAACGGGAGAAGGAACAGGAGCAGGAACAGGAATAAGACCAGAAGCAGGAACGGGAACAGGAACAGGATAAAGAACAGGAACAGAAGCATGTACAGGAGCAGGAAAAGGAACGGGAACAGAAACGGGAGAAGGAACAGGAGGAGGTACATGAGCAGGAACAGGAACAGAAAAAGGAGCAGGATCAGGAACAGGAGCGGAACATGAATAGGAGCAGGCATGTGAACAGGAACAGGAAAACGAGTAGGAACTGGAGTAGGAACAGGAACAGGACCATGAGCAAGAACAAAACAGCAACAGGAACGGGAGCAGGAATAGGAACAGGAACGTAAAAAGGAACAGGAACAGGAACAGGAACAGGAATGGGTGCAAGAGCAGGAACAGGAGCATGAATGGGAACAGGAGCAGAAACGGGAACAGGAGCAGGAAGAGGATAAAGAACAGGAATAGGAGCAGGAACGATAACAGGAACACAAACGGTAACAGGAACAGAAGCAGGTACAGGAGCAGGAAAAGAAACGAGAACAGGAACAGGAACAGGAACAGGAGCAGGAACGGGAGCGGGAACAGGACCAGGAGCAGGAACAAGAACGGGAGCAGGAGCAGGAACAGTTGCAGGAACCGGAACAGGAGCAGGAACAGGAACGGGAACAGGAACAGGAACAGGATAAAGAACAGGAGCAGGTACGTGAGCAGGAAAAGGAACAGGAACAGAAACGGGAACAGGAACAGGAGGAGGAACAGGAACAGTAGCAGGACCACGAACAGGAACACCAACAGGAGCAGGAGCAGGAACAGGAGCAGCAACAGGAATGGGAACAGGAACAGGAAAAGGAACGGGAACAGAAACAGAAACAGGAACAGGAGGAGGAACAGGAACAGGATCAGGAACAGGAACTGTAGCAGGAGCAGGAACAGGAACAGGAACAGGATCAGGAACAGGAACTGTAGCAGGAGCAGGAACAGGAACACCAACAGGCAAAGGAGCAGGAACAGGAAAAGGAGCAGCAACGGGAACGGGAACCGGAACAGGAACAGGATAAAAAAGAGGAACAGGTGCAGGAACAGGAACAGGAAAAGGAACGGGAACAGAAATGGGAACAGGAACAGGAGGAGGAACAGGAGCAGGAACGGGAACAGGAACAGGAACGGGAGCAGGAATAGGAGCAGGTACAGGAGCGGGAACAGCAACGGGAACAGAAACGGGAATAGGAACTGGAGGAGATACATGAGCAGGAACAGGAACAGGCAAAGGAACAGGACCAGGAGCAGGAACAGGAACGGGAGCAGGAGCAGGAACAGGAGCATGAATGGGAACAGGAGCAGGAACGGGAACAGGAGCAGGAACAGGAGCAGGCACAGGAGCGGGAACAGCAACAGGAACAGAAACGGGAATAGGAACAGGAGGAGATACATGAGCAGGAACAGGAACAGGATCAGGAACAGGATAAAGAAAAGGAACAGTAGCAGGAACAGGAACACCAACAGGCACAGGAGCAGGAACAGGAAATGGTGCAGCAACAGGAACGGAAACAGGAACAGGAGCAGGAATAAGATAAAGAAGAGGAACATGAGCAGGAGCAGGAACAGGACCAGGAACGGGAACAGGAACAGGAACAGGAGCAGGAGCGGGAACAGGAACAGGAGGAGTTTCCTGAGCAGGAACAGGAACCGGATCAGGAACAGGAACTGTAATAGGAGCAGGAAAGGTAAAGGAGCAGGAACAGGAACTGGAACAGGAACGGGAGAAGGTTCATGAGCAGGAACAGGAACAGCAACAGGAACAGGAGCAGGAACGAGAGCAGGAGCAATAGCTGGAGCAGGAACGGGAACAGGAGCAGAAATGGGATCAGGTGCGGGAACATGAGCAGGAACACAAACAGGACCAAGAGCAGGAACAGGAACAGGAGCTGGTACAGGAGCGGGAACAGCAACGGGAACAGAAACAGGAATAGGAACACCAACAGGCACAGGAGCAGGAACGGGAGCAGGAGCAGGACCAGGACCAGGAGCAGGACCAGGAACAGGATCAGCAACAGGAACGGAAACAGGAACAGGAACAGGAATAAGATAAAGAAGAGGAACATGAGCAGGAGCAGGAACGGGAATAGGAACAGGAACGGGAGCAGGAACAGGAACAGGAATAAGATAAAGAAGAGGAACATGAGCAGGAGCAGGAACGGGAATAGGAACAGGAACGGGAGCAGGAGCGGGAACAGGAACAGGAGGAGTTTCCTGAGCAGGAACAGGAACCAGATCAGGAACAGGAACTGTAATAGGAGCAGGAAAGGTAAAGGAGCAGGAACAGGAACTGGAACAGGAACGGGAGCAGGAACAGGCAAAGGAACAGGACCAGGAACTGGAACAGGAACGGGAGCAGGAGCAGGAACAGGAGCAGGAACAGGAACAGAAACAGGAGCAGGAACAGGAACAGAAACAGGAACGGGAGCAAAAAAAGGAGCAGGAGCAGGAACAAAAGCAGGAACGGGTACAGGAACAGGAACGGGAGCAGGAGCGGGAAAAGGAACAGGAGCAGGAGCAGGATATGAACGGGAACAGGAACAGGCATTGGAACAGGAACAGGAATAGAAGCAGGAACAGGAGGAGGAACAGGAACAGGATCAGCAACAGGAACTGTAGCAGGAGCAGGAACAGGAACAGAAACAGGAACATGAACAGGAACAGGAACACCAACAGGAGCAGGAACAGGAACAGGAACAGAAACGGGAACAGGAACAGGAGAAGGTTCATGAGCAGGAACAGGAAAAGGAGCAGGAACAGGAACGGGAACAGGAACAGGAAGGAGACAAGGAGCAATAGCTGGAGCAGGAACAGGAACAGGAGCAGAAACGGGACCAGGAGCGGGAACAGGAACAGAAATGGGAACAGGAAAAGGAGAAGGTTCATGGGCAGGAACAGGAACAGGAGCAGGAATGGGGGCTGGAGCAGGAAAAGGAACAGGAACAGGAACAGGAACAGGAACAGGAACGGGAACAGGAACAGGAACAGGAACAGGAACAGGAACGGGAACAGGAACGGGAACAGGAACAGGAACAGGAACAGGAACAGGAACGGGAACAGGAACAGGAAAGGGAGCAGGAACAGGAAAGGGAACAGGAACAGGAACGGGAACAGGAACAGGAAAGGGAGCAGGAACAGGAACGGGAACAGGAACAGGAACGGGAACAGGAACAGGAAAGGGAGCAGGAACAGGAACAGGAACAGGAGCAGGAACAGGAACAGGAACAGGAGCAGGAACAGGAACAAGAGCAGGAACAGAAACAGGAGCAGGAACATGAGCAGGAACAGGAACAAGAGCAGGGACATGAACAGGAAAGGGAGCAGGAACAGGAACGGGAACAGGAACAGGAAAGGGAGCAGGAACAGGAACGGGAACAGGAACAGGAAAGGGAGCAGGAACAGGAACAGGAGCAGGAACAGGAACGGGAACAGGAACAGGAAAGGGAGCAGGAACAGGAACGGGAACAGGAACAGGAACGGGAACAGGAACAGGAACAGGAGCAGGGACATGAACAGGAAAGGGAGCAGGAACAGGAACGGGAACAGGAACAGGAAAGGGAGCAGGAACAGGAACGGGAACAGGAACAGGAACGGGAACAGGAACAGGAACAGGAGCAGGAATATGAACAGGAAAGGGAGCAGGAACAGGAACGGGAACAGGAACAGGAACAGGAACGGGAGCAGGAACAGGAAAAGGAGCAGGCGCAGGAACAGGAGCAGGAACGGGAAAAGGAACAGGATAAAGCGCAGGAACAGTAGCAGGAGCAGGAACAGGAGCAGGAAAATTATTTGGAACAGAAACGGGAACAGGAACAGGAGGAGGAACAGGAGCAGGAGCAGGGACAGGAACAGGAGCATGAACGGAAGCAGGAGCAGGAAATGGAGCAGGAACAGGAACGGGAGCAGGAACAGGAACGGGAACAGGATAAAGAACAGGAGCAGGAGCAGGAACAGGAACAGAAACAGGAGCAGGAATGGGAGCAGAAGCAAAAAAAGGAGCAGGAGCAGGAACAGGAACAGGAGCAGGAACAGGAGGAGTTTCCTGAGCAGGAACAGGAACAGGAACACGATCAGGAACAGTAAAAGGAGCAGCAACAGGAACGGGAACAGGAACAGGAACAGGATAAAGAACAGGAACAGGAGAAGGTTCATGAGCAGGAAAAGGAACGGGAACAGAAACGGAAACAGGAACAGGAGGGGGAACAGGAACAGGAACAGGAACAGGAACAGGATAAAGAACAGGAACAGGAGTTGGAACAGGAACAGGAGCAGGTACAGGCGCAGGTAAAGGTACGGAAACAGAAATGGGAACAGTAGCAGGAGCAGGAACAGGAGCAGGAACGGGAACAGGAGCAGGAACGGGAGCAGGAACAGGAACAGGTGCAGGAACAGGAACAGGAATAGCAACAGGAGCAGGAACAGGATTAAGTACAGGAACAGGTACAGGAACAGGAATAGGCACAGGAGGAGGAACAGGAACAGGAGCAGGAACAGGAACAGGAATGTAAACAGGAACAGGAGCAGGAACAGGAATGGGAACAGGAACAGGAGCAGGAATTAGAACAGGAGCAGGAGGAGGAACTGGAACAGGAACGGGAGAAGAAGCAAAAAACGGTGCAGGAGCAGGAACAGGAGCAGGAACGGGAACAGAAGCAAGTACAGGAGCAGGAAAAGTATTTGGAACAGAAACGGGAACAGGAACAGGAGGAGGAACAGGAACAGGAGCAGGAACAGGAACAGGAGCAGGAAAAGGAGCAGGAGCAGGAACGGGAACAAGAATAGGAACAGGAGCAGGAACGGGAGCAGGAACGGGACCAGGAGCAGGAACAGGAGCAGGAACAGGAACAGGAACAGGAACAGGAAGGGTAACAGGAACAGGAAAGGAACGGGAACAGGAACAGGAATAGGAGCAGGAACGTGAGCAAGAACAGGAACAGGCACAGGAAGGGGAACAGGAACAGGAACAGGAACAGGAGCAGGAACAGGAAAAGCAACAGAAGCAGGTACAGGAGCAGGAAAAGGAACGGTAACAGAAATGGGAACGGGAACAGGAAGAGGAACAGGAACAGTAGCAGGAGCAGGAACAGGAACACCAACAGGAACAGGAACGGGACCAGGAGCTGGAAAAGGAGCAGGAGCAGGAACAAGAGCAGGAACAGGAATAGGAACAGGAGCAGGAACAGGAGCAGGAACAGGAATAAGAACAGGAACAGGTGCAGGAACAGGAGCAGGAAAATTATTTGGAACAGAAACGGGAACAGGAACAGGAGGAGGAACAGGAACAGGAGCAGGGACAGGAGCATGAACGGAAGCATGAGCAGGAAAAGGAGCAGGAACAGGAACGGGAGCAGGAACAGGAATGGGAACAGGATAAAGAACAGGAGCAGTAGCAGGAACAGGAACAGGAGCAGGAATGGGAGCAGGAGCAGGAAAAGCAACAGAATCCGGTACAGGAGCAGGAAAAGGAACGGGAACAGAAACGGAAACAGGAACAAGAGGAGGAACAGGAATAGTAGCAGGAGCAGGAACAGGAACAGGAGCAGGAACAGGAGCAGGAACAGGAACAGGAAGGGGAATAGGAACAGGAACAGGAGGAGGAACAGGAACACGAACAGGAACAGGAACAGGAACGGGAACAGTAACAGGAACGGGAACAGGAACAGGAATGGGACCAGGAACAGGAGCAGGAACAGGAACAGAAACACGAACAGGAACAGGAATGGGAACAGGAACAGGAACAGGATAAAGAACAGGAACAGGAGCAGGTACATGAGCAGGAAAAGGAACGGGAACAGAAACGGGAACAGGAACAGGAGGGGAAACAGGAACAGTAGCAGGACCACGAACAGGAACACCAACAGGAATAGGAGCAGGAACGAGAACGGGAGCAGGAGCAGGAACAGGAGCAGGAACAGAAACAGGAACAGGAAAGGGAACAGGAACAGGGAAAGGAACAGGGAAAGGAACAGGAACAGAAACGGGAACAGGAGTAGGAGCAGGAACGTGAGCAAGAACAGGAACAGGAACAGGATGGGGAATAGGAACAGGAACAGGAGGAGGAACAGGAACGCTAGCAGGAGCGGGAATAGGAACAGGAACAGGAGCAGGAACAGGAACAGGAACAGACACGGGAAAAGGAACAGGAGGAGTTACATGAGCAGGAACAGGAAAGAAAAAGGAGCAGGATCAGGAAGAGGAGCAGGAACAAGAACAGGAACAGGAACAGGAATAGGAGCAGGCACGTGAGCAGGAACAGGAAAAGGAGTA